>NW_020172724.1:3453440-3469721 GCF_003031525.2 Neophocaena asiaeorientalis asiaeorientalis
ATGATCATCTCAATAGATGCGGAGAAAGCTTTCAACAAAATTCAACACCCATTTATGATAAAAACACTGCAGAAAGTAGGCATAGAGAACTTACTTCAACATAATACAGGCAATATATGACAAACCCACGGCCAGCATCGTCCTCAACTGTGAAAAACTGAAAGCATTTCCACTAAGATCAGGAACAAGACAAGGTTGCCCACTCTCACCACTATTATTCAACATAGTTTTGGAAGTTTTAGCCACAGCAATCAGAAAAGAAAAAGAAATAAAAGGAATCCAAATCGGAAAAGAAGAAGTAAAGCTGTCACTGTTTGCAGATGACATGATACTATACATAGAGAATCCTAAAGATGCTACCAGAAAACTCCTAGAGCTAATCAATGAATTTGGTACAGTAGCAGGATACAAAATTAATGCACAGAGATCTCTTGCATTCCTAAACACTAATGATGAAGAATCTGCAAGTGAAATTAAGAAAATACTCCCATTTACCACTGCGACAAAAAGAATAAAATACCTAGGGATAAACCTACCTAAGGATACAAAAGATTTGTATGCAGAAAATTATAAGACACTGATTAAAGAAATTAAAGATGATACAAACAGATGGAGAGATACACCATGTTCTTGGACTGGAAGAATAAACATTGTGAAAATGACTCTACTACCCAAAGCAATCTACAGATTCAATGCAATCCCTATCAAACTACCACTGGCATTTTTCACAGAACATACTAAAAATAAAACTACCATATGACCCAGCAATCCCACTACTGGGCATATACCCTGAGAAAACCATAATTCAAAAAGAGTCATGTACCACAATGTTCATTTCAGCTCTATTTACAATAGCCAGGACTTGGAAGCAACTAAGTGTCCATCGAGAGATGAACGGATAAAGAAGATGTGGCACATATATACAATGGAATACTACTCAGCCATGAAAAGCGAAATTGGGTTGTTTTTAGTGAGGTAAATGGACCTAGAGTCTGTCATACAGAGTGAAGTAAGTCAGAAAGAGAAAAACAAATACCGTATGCTAACACATATATATGGAATCTAAAAAAAAAATGGTCATGAAGAAACTAGGGGCAAGACAGGAATAAAGACGCAGACCTACTAGAGAATGGACTTGAGGACACGGGGAGGGGGATGGAGAAGCTGGGACAATATGAGAGAGTTGTAGTGTATATATGGACATATATACACTACCAAATGTAAAATAGATAGCTAGTGGGAAGCAGTCACATAGCACAGGGAGATCAGCTCAGTGCTTTGTGACCAGCTAGAAGGGTGGGATAGGGAGGGTGGGAGGGAGGGAGACACAAGAGGGAAGGGATATGGGGGATATATGTGTATGTATAACTAATTTACTTTGTTATAAAGCAGAAACTAACACACCATTATAAAGCAATTATACTCCAAGAAAAATGTTTAAAAAAAAACAATCAAGACAGCAAATGAGTTTTGGTATGTATAATCCAGTGTTTTTATTATATATTACCATGAATTGCAGTAGTGGCATTTGTATGTATTGCAATTTACATGGCATCCAGCAGTTTTAATTTTAGAGGTATAGGAGGTAAGGGAAAAATAGATTTTCTTGTTAATTCTTCTAGTCTCCACAATACTTATCTACTATATGTATTTTGATTCTGTGTGTTTGCAAACACAAGAAAATTGAGAATGTGTAGGAGGAAAGTTTATAGCACAGTGAGATAGAAAGTAACTGAGAATATAAACCCTGATTAAATTAAAAATCATGAAAAGATATTTCAGCAAACAGATATTGGAATGAAGATGTGAAATCTCTCTTCAATGAGTACACTCTAATAGGATCAATTACCAGAAATGTCGCAAGTTAGAACACGTCAGCATTTGACAGGTCTGGAAAACAATCTGACAAATTGTCCAGAGTTGGTCTGCATATGACTATGGCTCTCAACCTGTAGGGAGGATCACCCCAGAAAGAATGTCTAACTCCGTAAGTCTGGAGTAGCGTTTGAAAACTTGCATTTCTAACAAGTTCCCAGGTGGTGCTGATACTGCTGGTGCAAGAACCACACTGAGTAGCACTGCTCTATCATGAGCCAGTCATAAGAAGGGACAAAATATAAACAACTGCCCTCGAACAGGGCTACTCTGATTTGCTTCTATGAATACCACTTAAAGGTAATATATCATATTTGACACTGCATTACCCTTCCTATTAAATTATATATATAATGAAAATCTTCTCTCAATAAATTTTTAAATTTTCTGAGAGAGTGCCTCTGGAGATGTTTCTTTGAACTTGGATGATATAATTTACACAGTCTATTCTGTGATTAAGGTAAAAGCAAGTTAATGACATTATTTTCCCTAAATACTATGTAGGATTTTAAAAATCTTAAGCATTGTTTTAATTTTTTCAATAAGTTAAGGCTGGATTTTTTCAGAAAGATTTAATTTACTTTACTGAATAAATTGAGAAAATTTTTTTTCTCAATTTTTTTTTTTTTTTTTTGCCAAAAAGCCCTCTAATGCTTCAATGCAAATGTACCCTTTCTGCTGCTTATAATCATGGTTCTCACTATTATGAAAACGATTGCTTATAACAGGATAAGCAGAATTGGAAGGGAATTAGAGAAGGTCTTGTATTTCGGAGAACGGAGCTTGGCCGAAATAAGCTTGAAAAATCACAAGACTTCCTGCCACACACATTACATTCCATTCAGGAACAATGCTTTGTAAAGGGTATTTAGACTTTCAAGAAGGATCGAAGTAAGTGAATATTCTAATTCTCTGTCAGCCCAACTCCCAACTCCATGAAAATAAATCAAAGATGACATAAACACCTATGCTGATACTAGGAAAAGCCGGCATTTACATACTTCAAAGTACACTAGCTTGCCATAATATAATTTAAACAAACATAGAAGAGGACTCAAGACACTTATATTAAATTCTGTCATTGGTTGCACAGTGCCTTGTGCATACTAAATTATGAAATTATAGAAGTCTCCAGTTAGGGTAGTTTATGTAAAGTCTTTTTTTTTAATTAGGGTAAAAAAATAATGAGTTTATTATCAAGGCCCGGAGTTGCATTCATATAATATTAAGGATTCAAAATCAACCTGGATTTCAGTTTCTTACCTCAATCTGTTAAACCTAGAAATGCTGAAGAAAGTTCTCACTCACCCAAACAAACTGTGTAATGAGCACGTACTATGGTGGACCAGTTTTCTAAGCTCTGGGGAAAAAGTAGAGAGCAAAAACTTCAACGCACAATCCTGACAGAATTTATATACTAATGAGCTCTGGGGAAGGCGCTGAGGGAAGATATGTATGGAACTAAAAAGAATATCACAAGGCCGGCCTACAAAAAACACCAATTAGATAGAAAGTGATATTCTAAATAGAATACATTCAATATGTCATCTCTGGCAAGACCTGAACCATAAAAAGAGAGCAGTGCAAAGACGGGGGAAAGCATTCCAGATGCAGGGAAGAACTAATGCAATAGTGTTAAGGTCTGAGGTTTTGATATTCACAAAGAAGTCTAGCAAGTCTGAACCATAACAAACAGTATAGTGTGGGAGATGTATCAATAGTTGGGGTGAATTACAAGCACCAAATCACATCGGGCATTACAGGCCATGAAAAGCATTTAGATATTCTTGTAAATAAAATGGAAAACTATTAGAATTTTCTTTAAATAGAAGAAGGATAAGATTTACATTGGTAAAAAAATCATTCTGACCAATATAAAAGGTAGAAAAGAAGAATCATGCAGCCAGGGAAAGAGGCTAATTTTATAATTTATAAGGCATAATTATCATGATCTAGTAGAAAAAAAGAAGAAATATGTAATGTTAAAAAATGAAGAATCAGTTTAAAATAGTATTCGCTGATTTCAGGAAGCTAAAATTCAATTTAGGTAATATGTTTCATAATTACGCTTACCGCAAATATCTCCTTCAACTTTAGAGGTAGAAATTATTTACAGATTGTTAAGAGTGTTCTGACACCTTGTGTAAATGAATTTTTATTATGACTGATCTCTGTATAGCAACTGTCAATGCAAAATAAAACCATTATACAGATGCTGACATAATTGTTTTTTATATTTTCACAATTGATAAAGATATCTTTCATAGTAGTTACAACAAATGTTAACCACTAACAACATTTTTTCCAATATGTGGAATTCATTATTTAAGAACTCACTACTGATTAATGATCAATAGGCCAATTTCAGCTTAAACCAATCTTAACCATATTTCACTGAAATTACAAATGAAATAAAGACCTCTATTATGGAGTTGATTTAGGCCTTGTCTATTCTACACTCTCTAATGAAAAATGATGATGATACAGTGTTCTTCCAGTGTATCTTAGAACTAGGAATAAAAGTGCTTCCTAAACAAGAATGAGTTATAGGATTTAATTCCAGCTCTGGCAATGATTCATTGGATAACCTTGGGAAAGTTACTTCTACACTCTTGTGGTTTCCTAGTTGTAAATAGGGATATTAACCATTTGCCACTGAATTCCTAAGCCTGACTTATGCGATAGCAGTTTCTTCCTAAGAATTTTAAAATACAATTGCAAATTTTGTGATAAACTAGATAGTCTATATAAATACAAGTAAACAAACTGAAATATATAGGATAACTGAAAACATTTTAACAAGACTTTAGGTTCCAGGTACAAGGTTAGGTGCAGGACAGCAAGATGATCTCAAGGACATCATTTTCAAGCCAAAAAAATAGGCTCATATGAAAAGCAAATTTATAACATGGTACATGCTATTGAGAATGACTGACCATTAGAATATAAGAGTCATGAGACAGGAGACCTCGTCTGTCTTGTTCAGTGTTTTTTGTCCACAGCTTGGAACAGTGCCTGGCACTCTGGTCATTCAATATTCATTCATTAAGTAAATATTTAATGAATTTCTACCATATACCAGGCACAGTTCCAGAGCTAGAGTTATTAGCATGGACATGATAACAACTCTGACCTCAAACACTTTACCTGCAGTGGGGGAGACAGGCAATAACAAATAAACAAGACACATAATACTAAGTAGTGGTAAGTGCTCTAAAGAAATATAGTGTATAAGATGAGATAGTGTCAAGGACTGCTATTTTAGCTGCTTTGACCAGGAAAGACTGAAGAGGCCACAACTGAATAGTGACCTGAAAAATATGAGTTAACTGAAACATGAGAGTGTATGGGGGAATGTCCTCCAGCAAGTGCAAAGGTCCTGAAGTGGGAGAGACCTTGGTATATTGCAGGGATGACAAATTATTTTAGTTAATGAAACATTAGTTTATGGTGAGAGCTGACATTTGTCAAATGCAGTGGGAAAATGTTGGAGGGTTTTGAACAAGACAGTGACATGATCTGACCCGGGTATTTAAAAGATCCCTCTGACTTCCCTATAAAGAACCGAATGTAGGTGAGTAATAATGGAGCAGTGACACCAGTTAAGACACTATTACAGTGATCCAGACAAGGGGCCCTGGCAGTTCATGTGAGAGGCACTGAGGCGGTAAAAAGTGTTCAGGTTTTGCTATGGATTTGATATGAGGTCCCCTGAAGAATGAGGAGTCAGATAGATACCTAGCTTTATGTCCTGAGCAACTAGATGGATAGGCTGCCATTTGGGGAGGATAAGATTAGGGTGGAGAAATAAACAAGAGAACAACCATGGAAATACTGTGATCAAGAAGCTTCCGAAGGGCTTCCCTCGTGGCGCAGTGGTTAAGAATCTGCGTGCCAGTGCAGGGGACATGGCTTTGAGCCCTGGTCTGGGAAGATCCCACATGCTGTGGAGCAACTGAGCCCGTGCACCACAAATACTGAGCCTGCACTCTAGAGCCCTCGAGCCAGAACTACTGAGCCCGCATGCCACAACTACTGAAGCCTGTGCGCCTAGAGCCCATGCTCCGCAATAAGAGAAGCCACCGCAGTGAAAAGCCCGCACACCGCAACGAAGACTAGCCCCTGCTCACCACAACTAGAGAAAGCCCGTGAACGGCAACGAAGACCCAATGCAGCAAAAAATAAATTAAATTTATAAAAGAAAAGAAGAAGAAGCTTTTGAAAAATCCAAGTGGTGATTTGTTATATATAAGTCAGAGGCTCTTTGGGGAGATCAGGGCTAGAGATGTAAATTTTATAATCACTGTCCTATAGCTGTTATTGAAGTTCATAGGACAGGATGAGGAGGAGTCCAGAGAGAAAAGAAAATATAAAGAGCAGGGAAATTTAACAAGAAAGACTGAGTGATCGATATGATGGGAGAAACTCAGCTGAGGAGTTGTGCCCTGGAAACTCAATGCTAAAAATGTTCCTGGAAAACAGTGCAGGCTGGGATTAGACACAGGAGAGAGATTGTCTTTTTTTTTTTTTTTTTCAGGAACTCTTCCTTAATGGGAGTAAAGACACCGAAAAAACACATAAAATTCCAAGGATGAAGCAATGAGAGAGGAAACAAGAACAGCAACAAAATTTTAGGAGCTCGAAAGCAAAGAGATGAGAGGCAACTTAGCATACCAGAAAGAGCGAACTAGCATACTGGAAAAACCTCAAATCCACAACAACAGTGAATAAGACTGAAGCAGGCTGTTTTGTACCACAGAATTTTTTTTTAAAAGCTCAGGAATTATAGACAGCAGTCACTTGTGAGAATATGGTGGCTGGCACAGAAAATGGGTAAAGGATTAAAAGCCCTTAGTTTCTAGATTGAGAAGGCATTAAATAGTGGTTAAAGTATTATAAATAAAAAATACACATATCAAATAATCATGATATTTTAGGACCTTGGAGGAAAAGATCATGTTAAGTTTGCAAAAATAGGAAATCGAGAATCAGAAAAACATCAGAGTTCTCAAGAGGTCATTGGATATCAAATTCAGTGGAGCAGGCTTCAGAAAATCTGAGATAAAACCATTTTCAGGGTAGAATTTCTTACCTAGGAAAGTCCAGCCTAGAATCCGGTTAAACTACCAACTTAATTGGTGAGTGTATTAGTTAGGATTTGATCAAGGGAGTAGAACCCCTTGAGTGATATGAAATAAAGGGATACATTAGAAGGATTATATCATAGACAATTAGTAAACAAATTTATGGGGGACTATTGCTTCTATGTCTGCTGGTGGGCCCGAAATTACTATAGGATTGGCAGTTAGGAAGAAAAGATGGACATGAAGCACAGGAGAACAAGAGAAAAACTGGAACCTTCACTGTCTCTCACTGCCTCCAATCTAGATACAGATAACCTACAAAAAATGCTGGTACCTGTTACCTCAGGTAACATCTGCACATGCACCTGCCCCAGGACTCTGAGCGCTGGAGAGATCAGGTGGGAGCTGGCGGAGCTGCAGACCTGGCTGCTACTCCACAGGAACAAGGTGAGCCAGGAAATAAGTGACAAGGTGTGTGAGCTGCAATGGCACCTGACACCCTACACTGACATAGAGTACAATGGCTGCTTTTCACTCTTGCTCCCAAATCTCACACACATATTTCTTGTGGCCAAACGTACCTAGGAATGTGAGGGACATGAATTCTTATACATTGTTCCAGTTTAGTCAAACTGTCCCAATTAGAAACCACCACAAAGGATACACTGTAGGCACTGTCAGACATTCTAGGCCTTAAAAAATCATTTCCCTTGCATCTTATTTCCAGAGACATCTGGAAACCAATAAACTGGAAAAAAATAATATAAAATTCAAAACACAAAGGATCAATACATCAGAGAGATGATGAGAATCCATAGGAAGATGGTGGAGGAAATGTTCAAGGACAACATTATATTCTAGAGCATCTAGTCCAGATCGGAGCAAAGAGGATTCTAGGAGGGAAGGGTCCAGGAGAAATATATTAGAACTTGCAAACTTTCCTAATATGTTTTAATTATGTTGAAAGGAGATAGAAATTTTAGGAATTAATTAGTAATAATTAGTAATAAGTACATTAATTTTAGGAATTAGTAATAAGGAATTAATTAGTAATTAGGAATTAATTTAGGAATTAATTAGTAATAAGGTAATAATAAGTAGTAATATAAGTAATAATATAATAATATATATAATAATATAATAACATAATAATATATAATAAGTAAGTAATAAGAATTTAGGAATTAATTAGTAATAAGTACATTAATTTTAGGATTAATTAGTAATAATTAGTAATAAGTACATAGAAAACTGATCAAACAAGCAGAAAGAGAGAGAAAGGGCTCCTGAAAAAAAACAAAAAGTTATTTAAGAAAGGCAAAATGACTCAAGTGTGATAAATATTTTAAATTCCAGACTAATGTTAGTGAATATTAATCAACCAAAAATCGTGATTTTTTTTTTTTTTAATTGGCCACACCACGTGGCATGCAGGCTCTCAGTTCCCCCAACCAGGGATCAAACTGCGCCCCCTGCAGTGAAAGCACAGAGTATTGACCAATGGACCGCCAGGGACGTTCCCCAAAAATCATGATTATTTTGGGAAGATAGTGAAGGTGGAATTGTGCTTGTGTGTGTGTGTGTGTGTGTGTGTGTGGCACAAATAATTATGAAATAGCAAAAGAGCATGTTATTTAGAAACATGGTGGCAAATAGTAGAATAAACAGCTAAAAGAATTGAAAGTAGCCATCAAGGTGGGGCAGTTGATTGCTGCTTTTTGTTAAAAAGCTTGTTGAAAATATTGAGCTGTAAAATTATATGTATATAAGAGGAAAATGGAAAAGTTTCAGAGTTGGTGCCTGTGAGAGAAGTAGTTTCTGCGGGAACATACAAACCAAAGCCAAACTTGTTTGCAGGAGACAGGAGAAGAGAAGAAAGCTGAGAAATTTGGGGAATTTTTACATAATGAGGAGCAGAGAAACAGGAGCACTGTGGAGTGGGAGGTATTTTATTTAATTTTATTTTTGAAACTCTTTGGTTTAGAAGGGAATATTACAACTTGTCTGTATCTTGATGTGAATAATCCTGAAAATAGAAAATAAAAAAGGATAAATACTGGAGTAAATTGCTTGAATTCACAAGATTGGATTGTATTCATGTGGGGTATAAGTATTAGCCCATGTCAACCACCCTTGTCTAATTCACCAAAATCTCCCCCTTGAAATATTACAGTAACCTCAGAATGTATCACCCTACTTCTTCCCCTGTTTACCACAGTCTTATCCCAACACAGCAGGCAGTGATCATTGTAAAATGTAATTTAGATCGTGTCAGTCTTCCGTCTTGAACTCCACAATACTTTCTCTTCTCACTTGGATTAAACCCCAAAATCCTACAATTATGTCCATGTCTTTTGGGGGTCTAAATCCAAGTTACCTTGCTAATCATTTCTTCTCTCATTCCTGACCAATTATCCTCTCACTCAGTTGACTCCAGCTTCACTATTCTTCTTGTGAAAACCTGAACCTGCCAAACACACCTCTGAATCTTGGCCTTGCACTGGCTCTTTGCTTGTTCTTTACTCTCCTCCTGGATGTCTGTATCTCCTTCAAGGCTTTTCTTAGATGTTACCTACTTAGTGAAGCTTTGTAGCATTATCTTATTGAGATCTGCTGCTAAAACCACTGTTACCATCTCCATCCCCAATTCCCCATCCTGTAGACACTTATTACCCTTTGAAAGTTGAACCTGACTTGACAGGTTCATTTAAAGTTTGAGGAGAGATTGATCAGCAGCTTTCTTTGATTTTTGTCAGCTATACTGAGGAACAGAGAGGCAAACATGGATTTAGCCAGGACTGAAGTTTGCCAGAAAATAAACAAGAATAAGGAAACAACAAAGGAGTAAGGCTGAAAACAATGAAATGATTGTAATAGTGGATAATCTAACCTAAACTATGTTAGGAGGGTGAGTATTAGTAAAACTGTGGTAGGGTCAATGGAAGTCCTGGTGGGTGGAGAAATTGTAGGTCTTTGAGAGTTGGTTAAAAACAAGAGAAAGTGGTGAGAGACTGACATGTTTTAAACTGAAGGTCTATATTACTTGGTAGTGGAAAGTTCTAGGGTTTGACAGGATAGCCAAAATTAGAGTAGAGGACTAGGGCATTACAAGTACAGTATGGAGGTCCAAGACAGAGAGGACAGGGAGTTGGATGAATTATATCTGTGATATGGAAATAACCTAAATGACGACAAGGGATAGTGGTGGCTAGTGATAAACAGTTATGGAACAGAATGTGGAAAGAAAACAGCCACATAATAAAAGGGACTGTGGAAAAAATAGTGTGTCCCAGGAGCATGCAGGTTTCTGAGAGAATAAAAAAGTAAAAAGATGTTCAGAGAAGAGTTTGAGGATACAGATAAGGTTTGCTAAAAAAGAGATCTATTTCCAGTAAGCACTTGAGACTGGCCAGAGCTGAGTCAGGTTCGAGCCACGTGGGCCCAACATCTTCAGTGATGAAGGCTGACTGGGGAGGCCTGGCCTCCTCTCAGAGTCTGAGGGCTCCAGAGATGTGAGAAATAATGGGATTTGTCCTGAGAGCTTCTTAGGAGAATGTGGATGCTCAGTTCTATGGTAGCCTCTTCTTGGTCCTTGTCTCTTAGGCAGTTGTTAAGTGATAAGAAAGGGTCTGTTGGGAGAGGCTGAGACTGATTGACTAGGAGCATGAGGGACTCTTGTAGACCCCACTTTCAATTCTACCAATATGGAGCACAGTTCTTGTTCACTCACATTCCTTTGGGAGAATAGAATCTACTAACTTCTTATATGAAGGGAAGGGAAAAGAGAAACTGAAGAGTAAAATAAAGAGAAAGAACGTAAAATATATTTAAAAATCACAAAATATATAGTGACAGTGGTTTGCAAATATTCATAGTATTCACTACATTGGTAAGATGCCATGGCCATTATTAAAAGCAGTTCTTCTGACTCCAATTTGGTTCCACTATCAATACCCTTCTGGCTAAACAGATTCTTGAAGTATTCTCAATGATCCCCAATTAAACTGACATTAAAGGGTTAAACACCAAGCTGGCAAATGTAAAGTATTTCAAGACTCCTTCAGAAGAGACATCTATAAACACAGAAATTATACTGAAATGACTTACAGGTATTATTTTCAAAGAGCATGATTATTTATATAGAAATGTTCTGGCAGAGAACCACACACCACCTGTTTTCCTCTCCTGACAAACAGGGGCAAAATACTGATGTTGGTTTGCAATTAACCACTTTGATCTACTCCCGGCAAGGCATTCTTCATCATCTTTGCATTATAATACAAGTAGCACCTCTGAATTGAAAGCATTTAACTATAGAAAAGAACATAAACACTCACATACTGAGGGACCAATAGCAAATTAGAGCAAATCATCAGCAAACAGTAAGAGGCTGCTTCACAGAATTGAAATACAGCTTGGCTTAAATCAGTTCAACTTAATTTTATTTTATATTACAGTTTAACCCATACTTATTTCAGTCTTAATTTCTGACTAATATTAAGTGATTCTGCTCATCACTACTAATGCCAGAGATGAACAGCACACGGACAAGTTGATAGGTAAATATATTTAATACCCATGTGCAGTAAGTACCTTTGTGAACTAAGAAGAAAATAAAATTTGGAAAGAAGAAAATCAGAAATTAGGCATTCTATTAAAGCAAGGGTAGAAGCAAAAGTGAAGTTGGGGTAAAAATCTGCCATGTTGACTGAAATCAGATCTACTTAGATGAAGTATGTAAAGCCAGGAAATAAGGCACTAATTATTTCTTTAATAATCTTCTAAAATGCATTTCCACAGTAATCAGATATTATATGAAAATGGCATTTGAAATCTAGCCTTTCCACTTCATTTTGCTATTATGAAGAATAAAAATAATTAGGCATAAAGTTTTTAAAATTATGGCTGCTGAAAACAGTGTCTGTGTGTGTATAATATATATAGTATAAAGTGCTAAAGATGCAAAACACACACACACACACACACACACACACACACACACACACACACACACGGCTGGGTTGGGGGTGGGTGAGAGAGAGAGAGGGAGAGAATGTTATTATAACAGGCAAACAACAAGAGAAAGCACATCACATAAAAAAGGTTTGCTGGAGCTTTCACCTTGAGAGCTTTCCCAGGTGAAATGTGAAACTGGCCCTAGGACAAGGAGGACAAGGAGAGACCCAAAAAGAGGCAAACCACTCCAGACTGGTGGGTGGCAATTTTAATAAGCAAGGCAATTTACAGCTTGTCTTGGGAGGCCACAAGGTGAGTAGATCTCTGTTTCTGCCCACCGGAATCTTAAAGTTACAAATCTTACAGAGGCCTTAACTGGGTTCAGTCAAATATACCATCCAGATGATTTTAACACCTTACTCTCTCAAGGCTGTGTCCTTGGGGCAGCTTCCAGCTCAGGGAAGGCAAGCAGAACTCACATTCCAAGGACAGGAGAGAGAGTAAGGAGATTTTGATTGGCCCATCTAGCTGGGGGTCATGTCATTTCAGTGACCTCCTCCAATAACGTTCTACTGTGATGCAAACTGATACCTTCACTCCTAAATAAAAGCACCCTTTTTTTGGACCCTGAACCCTATCATGACCTGGGATAGTTTGGAGAATATATCGCTTTTCAAAAGCTCTAGATGCACAAGTGCCTTGCACATAGTAGGTACTCAGTGAATAACCTACTTAGAGTCCTCTTTTAAGTATATGTGTCTTTTAAAAATTATTATAATCTAGTAGACTAGATATAGTAATAAAATCTAAATTGTCAGTTACATGCTATGCAAAAGAACTGATAAACATTACCTCTGATCATATGTAGCCATGCATAAAATAACTGCCTTCCGTAAAGCAAACTTGACATCTCACATATTTCTAAATCTTCTCATTCCAAAATCTTCCATTGTGTTTTATGATTGGCCCAGCATAGTGGAAAAAACATAGTGAAAAACCAACCTGCAGACTCACAATAAAACTAGAAGCTTAAAGAATCATTATATGGTCAATATGTGAATGAATTATTAATATTTAACTAGCTCAATGTGAATTTCTCATTAGTTTCTCCTCAGCTAATGTGTTTCCTTATCTGTATAGACATTAAATTAATAATGAATTAACCCTAAGACATGAGAATAAGTTTGTCATAGAACTAAAAACAGGTGTGGTCATTTTCAAAATATACATCTTTAAATAGACTTTAATACCTTAGTTGCATAAGCTAATGACATTTTATTACAAATGTTATTTGGGGAAACACATTTACAGCCATTAGTATCTATTAACATTAGAAATAGACAATAAAATGGAAGTCATCTGGTGTCATACCCTCATGGTAAGTGAAGAAATCAAGGCAGAATCAGGTTAAATGAGTGTCTGTGGTCACAGAATCCGTAGGAAAAAGACCTAAAACTAATACCCTGACCTACAATCTTCTCACTAACTTGTGCTATAAAATAGATTTTTAGATCAAATTTATGAATGCACAGTCTATTATGAATATCATGATTCACTGCTGAGTTTTCCCCCCACCTTTTACATTTTGACTTGCTGCCTTTTGTATAATCTGAAAATATTAAAATCTTCAGAACCATGTGGAAATAATCAAATGAGTGTTTTTATATTCTTGTGTCATGGAAATGTCCCTGATCCTTTGTATTCTAATTACATTTACATAAGATTTGTATAATGTGCATGTAACCAGATGCAGAGATGAGTTTGACTGGTCATACTATGATAGGCAGGCAATTTATCTCCATCTAAAACTTAAAGCTATCTAAAATTTAAAACTATACATCTAGCCCAGATCTAAATATGCAGTTTGAATTTAACTTTGACCTCATAAAAATACAATAATTGTAGGTTAATGATATTAATGAGTACATAATTTGGTAAATAACTTAAATTTTTAATAAGTTAAAAGACCCTTGTAATACTCTCACAAGAGAGAGCATTCCCCAACTGGTGTATGCCAACAAGGAATTTGTGATTAAATTATAGAGGCAGGTATTTGAGAAGCTTTTTTTTTTTAAGGTAGAATAATGTAACTGATGTTAATATAGAGAGAAGCAATGTGACATGCAAACACAGGACAGATAATTACTGATTGGGAAGATGAAGGGTGATCAGCACAAGAGGTGCCCCTTGAAGTAAACCACACAGGCTTAAGTGGCTAGTGGTATTTTAGTAAGTATATAAATTAGAAAATAGTGTTTGCATGGTATATGGCTTAAAAATTTTATTAAACTTAACTTTTATATTTTATTTTTAGCAAATAAAGCATATACATAATACAATAGGAAAATATTCCTGCATATATATAACCGTTTAAAGTAATCCACTGCTCTATCACCTCTGGATTCCAGTTAGAGGTAAAACGTAAACTCTCTTAATTGTTAATTCTCACTTATTACCATATTCCTAAATAACATACTCTTTTCTCTTTACTGATTGTAATTGTAGGTAATATCTCTTGATTTCTGATATGGAAGATAAGATCAAATTCTTATACTTCCACCTCTGTAACAGAAAAAGTATATAAACACATACACAGCACGCTGTCCCATTCTTCAGTATAATTCTATTACAATGTGGGGGTAAGTCAATAAGAAAGACTTGCATATATTATTTAGAAATCTGGCTGAAATCAGACTGAATAAATAGCCAAGTCCAAATCCTAATAAATACAACATGTCTATGCTTGCGACTGAACAGACTGACAAGCTTTTGCCTTCAAGCTGGCTCCCCTATAGAATTTTCTGTTTTAGGGAATTTTATTTTTCAGGTGACGATCAAGTATCTAATTAGATAGATTCACGGTTTCAAAGAAACTTTAAAAGTATAATCACATTTATCACAAGGGTCTTGAAGATGACTGGGAAAGGTAGGAAAGTTAAAGAGTAGAAGAGTAAAATGTGGATGCATTTACAGAACCAGCTAGTAGCAGAGAGGCAAGATAATCTGGAGTGAATCTGTGCCATTCAGGATTATGGGTCAATTTAAAATCATATCTTACTCCTTCCTACCATCCTCCACCACACACACTGCCCCCAATACCATACTACCTGAATTACTCTAATTTTATAATAGGCTTTAGCTTCTGGTATAAGTCCACCACGTTGTCCTTCTTCAGAAAGTTGTCTACTCTTGGCCTTCTATTTCCATCTCTTTATTGAGATTCTCTTTGTGATATGACATTGTCATTATACCTTCTTTTATGTCCTTAATTAAACTTTCCTTTCATTCTATGGGAAAAAATATATATATATGGTACACTGAAATCTTTTCCTGTTAAATCCAACATCTGGTTGCTCTCACAGGTAGTTTTTGTTGTCTGCTCTTATTCCCCCCACTATATGGGTCATACTTTCCTATTTCTTTGAATAGCTCATAATTTTTTGTTGGAAATTGGACATTTTAGGTAATATATGGTAGCAAGTATGGATACTAGTAATCCCCCAGAACTTGTTATTCTATTTGCTTTTTAATTTTTTGACTGATTGTCTGAATTATTTTAGTGAAAATATTCCCCCCATACTGTTAAATCCCTGATGTTGCTCCTAAACAAGATGCAGCTTTCAGTATGCCCACAGATATCCTGCAGTGACTGTGGTACTGGTAGGGCTCTCTTCCACTCTTTCCCTGAACATACACTCTCTTTACAAAGGAGGCAGTCCAAAGTCTCATTACTCTCTTTACAAAGGAGGTAATCCAAAGTCTCATTACTAACTGCATCCAGCTCTGGTCCTAGTTTTCCAAGTGATATGTATTATTCTACATTAAGTATGAAAGTGTCTTCATTGCCCGGTAACCTTTGAATTCAAAAGGTATCGCCTGCTCTATCCACCCTCCCCAACCAATATCCAGTAGTGGAACAGAGACAGCTTATCTATAATAAATATTCCAGGGAGAAGAATGGGACACACAAAGCAGTATTAGTGATTATTCTACAGAACAGGAACAAGGAGGGGGAAATTCTTTGATTAGACCTTGATTCTGTCTGTCTTGTCCATTGTTCCTTAAGATTCCAGGCTCCAGCTTCTAGAAAACTTCGTTGTCTACTATCTTCTCCAGCCACAACTAAAGTGTCATTTCTGCGTATGCCTTTTTTTTTTTTTTGACACTGCCTAGTATTCTCGGATTGCTTCTTATGCTCCTTAAATAGTCAGAAGCTTGTTAGATAAGGTTCTTGGTTTCTTTGGCATTGAAATGCCCTCAAAAAACTCAGGATGCTTCTTACCTATTTACTTCCCATCAGTTACATGTACCATTAATCACATACACTATTTTTTTTCAACAAATAATCTTTACATTTGCTTAATAT
>NW_020172724.1:3469741-3488802 GCF_003031525.2 Neophocaena asiaeorientalis asiaeorientalis
TGTAAATCACCCAAATGTCTCTCAAGAGGTTAATGGATAAACACACTTGGTGTAGCCATGCAATGGAATACTATTCAGTAATAAACAGGAATGAAATTTTTTCTTTTTTGCGGTATGCGGGCCTCTCACTGTTGCGACCTCTCCCGTTGCGGAGCACAGGCTCTGGACGCGCAGGCTCAGCGGCCATGGCTCACGGGCCCAGCCGCTCCGCGGCATGTAGGATCTTCCCAGACCAGGGCACGAACCCGTGCCCCCTGCATCGGCTGGCAGACGACTCTCAACCACTGCACCACCAGGGAAGCCCGGAATGAAATACTGATATACTCAACAACTCGGATAAATCTCGAATTTTGTTGAGTAAAAGAAGCCAGTCTCAAATGGTTCCATAATGCATGATTCCATTTGTAAGACATTTTCAAACAGACAAAATGTAATGATAGAGAACAGATCAGTGATTGTCAGAGGTTAGGGAAGTTGTGACTTCAAAGAATTCTCAAAGAGAGAATATTTTGAGTGATAGGAAAGTTCTATCATGATCACAGTGGTAGTTAAACAAATCTATAAATGCGCTTAAACTAATAGAACTGTGACTCCTCTCATCAGAGAAAGAGAAAGAGAGTCAATGTTAGTGCATATTATCTTTAAAAACTAGAATTTAAAAAATGATATTAATTATCAAGGCTGGTGTGATACATCAAATACTATCTTGGTTAACCAAAATTCTTGACAAAAGATAGGTTGTACTTGCAATTGGAATATATGAGTCATAATATCCTCCGGCATTGAGACAGTCCAAAACAGAAAGCCCCTTTGCAAGTCTTAAAGGGCTGAAAGCATATATAGCTCTGAAGCTTTAGAATCTTTTAGAATCAGAGCAATCTTTGGGCAAATACTTGCCATTTGAGGCCAAATGACAGGACAGTTACAAGCTCAGTGATGCTCTTTGCAGTTATAAATAAACCTTAAATTTATGTGTTAGATAATGCTGATGACTGTCATCTATGTAACTTGTAATTCAACACACATCATTGATTTATACTTTGCTTGGAGCTACCTGTCTCATCTGGGGGGAAAGTGCTTAAGTCTTCAGAGGGACTCTAATGTTGGGGATTTAGGGTGTTGATTGGAAGACAATCTTAGTCAAGTTGGCCTTTTGGCTTTCTCAAACCATATTACATATTTCTCTTACATAATAAATACTGACCTTTTTGACAGTGTACAATTGAGCTCATCTAGAAGCATCTTATTAAAAAGGGTCAGAGTTTAATACAGCAGGATTTCACTTCCAAATTACATACTGCCTGATTGGTAATCAGTCCCAAATGTTAGTCAGCAATTTTTTGAAATTGAAAAATCTAAGCCAGCTTAAAAAATAAAATGCAGTCAACATTTTCAAAGCCTTTATTTTAGAACATTTAATTTTAAAAGTTCTAACTACATATTTCAAGGCAATAAAAATTCCTGGTTTTTAAGAAACACTAACTCATATTGTAAATTTAACATGTGTTTATTATAAAATCATTCAAACATTATGGAAAACTTCAAAGGAAAGTAATGACTGCATCCAAGTTACCAGAATATGAAATATCTATACTAGATTATCTATCTCTCTTATCTATCTCAGAAAGTATATTAAAAGGACTACCCAGAATAGTTCTCACAAAAGACTAAAAATCACCTTAATCTAAGACTTGTCACCTTAATCTAAGACTTGATTTGGGTGATCCGACCACACACTAACTGCCTGCTTGTATCAGATATGGCTCTTTATAAAATCTGGATAGACTGACACAGATATTGATAAAAGGAAAGAAGACAAATAACTACTATAACGTATATCAGGGAATAGCAAACAAAGATCTTGCAACAATTAAAAGGATAATAAAGGAATACAACATGACATTTTTTAAATTTAACAACTTAGAAGAACTGAATTCCTCAAAATAAATAAAGTCCAAAAAGCACCAAGAAGATAGAGTGTTGGTCTTATAACTATTAAAGAAATTGAATTTGTAATTAAAAAGCTTCAGAAAAGGAAATCTCCATGCCCAGATGATTTTAGTGGATAATTTTACCAAATATTTAAAGAAGAAATTCACTTCAATTTCACACAATCTTTTCGAGAAAATAGAAGAGGAAACACTTCCCATCTCATTTTATGAGGCCAGTATTACCCTAATGCCAAAACCAGACAAAGTCAGCATAAAAAACAAACAAAATTATATCTCATGAATTTAGATGCAAAAAACCTTGACAAAATTTTATCAAATTGAATTCAACAATGTTTAAAAACAAAAAAACTGAACTTAGTTTTGAAAGAAGAAATAAAATGGTCTCTCTTTTCAGATATTAGAAAACCCCAAGGTCTGTAGAAAACCCCAAGGAATTTACAAAAAAGGAAATCACCTAGACTTAAGAAGTGAGTTCAGTAAGGTCACAGGACACAAGATCAACACACAAAAATCAATTATATTTTTAGATACCAACAATGAACACGTGGAAACAGAAATCAAAATCACAGTTCCATTTAGTTTTTCCAATGAAAATAATATAAGAGAAATAAGTCTAGCAAAACATATACAGGTTCTGAATGAGGAAACCTATAAAATGCTGATGAAAGAAATCAAAGACTGAAATTTTTGGAGAGGCATTTTGTGTTCATAGGTTGGAAGACTGAACAAAGTAAAGATGTCAATTCTAAGTTAACCTAGGAGTTTAATACAATTCCTTACAAAATCTCAGCGTGTAAACATAGACAAAATCTCTACCAGTAGACATAGATAAGCTTATTCTAAACTTTATATAGAAAGGCAAAAGCTTAAAAATAGTCAAAACAATTTTAATTTCAATAAATAGTGCTGAAGCAATTGTACATCTCTCAACAAAAACAGATCACAGATTGAATGTAAAATATAAAACTGTAAAACTAGGAAATGAACAAAGTAGAAATCTTTGAGACACAGAATTTGGCAAATAATTCATAGGCTTAACACAAAAGCAAGATCTCTAAGTGGGAAAACTGATAAACTGATAAACTAAAAACTTTGCTCTGAGAAAAACCTGTTTGAAATATGAAAAGACAAGCTACATACTGTTGAGTGGTATGGCATGAGAGCTCCCTCTCTGGCCTCCCGACTCCATTTTATAATGAGGTTTCAGTTAATTTTCAAGGTAAATATAACTATTATTTATTTTAGAAATAATGGAGCTGAGCTTTAGAAAGACTGGATAACTAGATTAAGATTTGAGTAGCAGCTCCTCATGTCCTGCTCCAGATAAGAATCCAGCTCTGTCTGTTTAAAACTTTTAACATTAACATTTAATTTCTACAGCAAAATGTGGGTGGTGTTTTTAGATTTTTATTTAAAAGTTATTATAGATTCACAGGATGTTGCAAATAAATGTGCAAGGAAGTCCTCAACATCAATTGCAGACCTAACAGGAAGAGACATACCTTTGCATCTCCAACAGGAAAAAGATTACTACTTTACTATCCAGCAAGAGGAAGGAAGAGTTTCTCCTTGCCCAGCAACAGCCCAGCCAATGAGAGACTGTCACAACTCAACCAATGAAAAGCCACTACAATTCAAATTCCCAGTTTTCCTCCAATGGACTCTTTATTACAGCACCTCCTAATTCACCCTTCTCCTCTACAAAAAAACATTTCTCCTTTGTTCTCTGGGCCAACATCCCTCAGAGTGTTGATATCAAGGTTAAATGAGATAATGCAATGTAAAACATGTTCGACATGCCTATGATGTTACAAGTGCTAAAGAAATACAAGTTGCTATCATTTTTATCATGCGTGTTGACTTGGCTCTAAGGCCCCTTGCTATCTAACCTAAAGCCAGGGTCAGCAAATTTTTTTCTATAAAATCTCAGACAGTAAAGACTTCAGGCTTTGACGGCCATGCAGCCTCAGCAGCAACTACTCAACTCTGCTGAGGTGAAGCAAAAGCAGACGTAGACCATGATGTAAGTGAATGAATGTGACTGCTTTTCCAATTAAACCTTTTTTATGGACGTTTGGCTTCCTGGCCTTACAAAAAGAGGTGGAAAAAACCAAAAAAAGTTGGAGGGTGGGAGGAAAGGTTTGGATATAAATAAAACCAATAAACTTAAAAAACAATATATCAGTCCAGTCAGTTTCCTGGTAGAATAACCCAGATTCTGAATTTGATGACTTTTTTCCATCCTCTGTATATCCAGTATACCAGTAGGAGGTCCAGAGCTGGAGTGATTGTAGGCTGCTGGGAAAGGCAGTCACACACCCTGCACAGTCACATAGAATGGCCTTAGGCCTTTATTTGCTTTGGTACGGATAAAGAGGCCTCAAAGCCCCTGCTAAATCAGTTTAGCAAGAACCCCTACCCTTAATATAGGATACCTTATCACCTTCTATATCTGATCAAATTCTTCACCCCTTACCCTTGGGTATCTGATCATTCTGGCTTACATTCAGTGAACCTTGTCAAGTTGGTTTAGTCAGAATGCCCTTTTACCCCTGATGTTCCCTCTTAGTAATTTTTCATCCAGGACCCCGACCCTGCTCCTTGGCTGTAAATCCCTTGCCTATGCTGTATCTGGGATTGAATTCAGTTTTATACTGAGGTCTATTTTCCCCTATTGCAGTAGTTCCTGAATAAAATCTGTTTTTACCACTTTAATTACTGTTTGGCTCTGGTTTTTCTTTGACAAACTCTGCTACTTTGAAAAGGGTTTTTTAACTTTACTTCACACCACTTACTTGGGCATTGTAGTTCCATTCAACACAAAAGTCTATCTTTCTCTTCTCCAACTTCAGGAGTTTGAAAGAGTCCAACTTGGGTCGTACTTACTTCTTTTACTTATTCATATTTCAATAACTACTTGTTGCAAATTTCCCATGTTCCAGACACGGTTACTGGAACTAGAGATATAGCAATGAAAAAAAACAGCAAAACCTCTGCCGTCATCCTTCAAGCATTTATCTACTAAGGTATATAAACAGACAAATAAATGAGCAAGAACATTACAAATTCTGCTACGTTTTATAAAGAAGAAGTAAGAACTATTTGTTGATAAGGAATATAAAGTATTATAGAACTGTTTCTATTTTAGGGAATATCATCAGAATTGTATTGTTTGGGGAGATGACATTTGAATAAAAGAGAGGAGAGAGTCATTAAGTTATTTATAAAACAAACAATGATTGCCCGGGGCCCTGGGGCAGAAAATCTCAGGTTGATTGAGAATACTAAGACTGGTCTGGCTAGAAAGAATGAGTCAAGGAGTGTAGGAGAAAGTCAGAAGTAATATGGGAAGTAGGAGATGGGTTCAGTGAGAACTGGGTGGTAAGCCATAAAACGAATTTGGGTTTTTGTTAAGTGTGTTATTTTTGGAAAGTATTGGGCATGGGAGTGATCTGCTCTGATCTACAGTTTTAAAAAATCATTTTGGCTACTCTTTAGAAAAAATATGAAAAGAGAGGCTAACTAGGAAGTTAATTCAGTGATCCAGGTGAGGGATAATGATGGCTTAGAAGTATTAGGTTATGAGAAAGCAGAGTGGTAATTTTCTTTTGATGTGACTTTTAAAATTATTTGTGGTAGGTGTGGCTGGTTTTAGAAATAGGCTTGGATTTTCTCATATGCAGAATACTTCTCTTAACTTCAGATACTAGAATATCGTTCCCTATTTGACAAGTTTTCATGGACATTTTCAAAGAAAACTTGATAGTTTGATGTTAGATCTCTCTTGATCTTTCCTTTAGTTTATCCTCTCTCTGTGTCTCTCTGTCTCTGTCTGCCTCTCTCTACATATAAATATATATAATTTATTTCTACTCCTTATTTTTAAATATCATATCGTATTTCTATATGTCAAGGATCTGGAGTTCTTGTGTCTCCACCAAATGCAGGCTCCCCTTTGCAAATTACCACTGAGCAATCAGTCTTATTAAAATAATAATTACACCTGCATTTGGCTAATTTGAGGAGTAATTGCCCAATTTCAGCCATAATTAGTCACTTAGCTCTATTTTTCAGGCAGAATTTCATTGTCATGAGAAACAAACAAACAAAAATCTGTGGTAGTTGTTCCTTCTACAATTTGCCTACTAATGAGCCTGCCTTCTGAACATACTTTCTTCACCTGAATACTTCAACAAAGTATTTTGAGTACCTTCAGGAATTTCCTGGACTGGTGCAAGAGAAATAATTTCCCTATGTTTGAAGATATATAAAGGTTTTCTAAATAGCTATAGTTCATTTAAAAACACCTTATTGAGTCTGGAAAGAAAAAAAAATAATGAAACTTTTGATTCTGAAAATGTCAGAATTATCCATTTATAATTAATCATCAGGTTTGTCTATTTCTCCACATCATCAAGACAAATGATTACAGAATTCAACAGTCAATACTTAAATATGTCTCTGATTACGTTATACCACATACTAACAAATGACATTGGGCTCTACCTGAATTCCATGTTCCTGGAAAACAGCAAGAGTTAAGAAATGCCCCCACATTTTTGTGCTTTGGAAACCTCCAATACCCCAACTCTCACATATTCCAAGATAACGCCTGTTTCCATCCTTCTTTGTGACTTCCACAAGATAGGCGAATGATTCCCTTATATACCTGCCTTTATAGATCTTCAGGCCCCTCCTATTCTTTGAGATATTTGTCATTAATGAACATTCATCCTACCGCAACAGCCTGAATAAAACCAGCTCCTTAACTGTCTGGTGCATTTGTTCTTCACATAATAAGTGGAAATCTGTTTCTAAACCTAGTGAACTAAAGTAGGAAAAATTTTAAATCTTACCATTAAAATAGAAACATTGTTGCTTACAGATTTATATGGATTGTTAAAATTGTGAAAAGACATATTTAATGGTGACATTTAAAGAAATATCTACATATATTCTATGTAGAAACATTATTTGGGGTATTTTATATAGCTACCAAAGCCAGATGATGATAATAGTATTTTCATTCTTATGATGAAAGCCTGTTTTTATAGATTGAGAGCTTAGGCAGAATTATGTGTCTCCGTTTAAAAATTTTTAATGAATGAAGTGTTACATTTTAACTATTTCCATAAAAAAGTTTTAAAATGAATATTTAATAATGGGAAGCAATACAGAAATACATAATAAAAATTCAGTAGAAATGCTAACTAAAAATTTAAAATATCCACACATATTTATAAAAATACATTTTAAGTTAAAATAAAAAGGCAAACTATTACCACTGAAAAATATTTGCAAGGATGTAACACTCAGGATTGTCAATATCCTTTATAAAAAATACAGTGGAAAACAATCAATGGTCAATACAATGAAAGGGAAGAAACAATAACAGAGGGAAAACTTAAATAATTATTTAACCGATTGAACATATTCAACAGAAATGTAAATTTAAGTAATAATGAAATATTTTCCTACCTATTAAATTGCTGATCTCCTCTCCTCATTTGGCAGACTAAATTATAAAAACTTCCTGAAGAATAATTTTTAAGTGTAAGTCATCAGATTTTAGCATTTTTAATAGTTAATCCACTAATAGCCATGCTAAAAGTCTACTCTGAAAAAATAATCAAAGCTAAAAAAAATTTTATGTAAAATCAAGTCTTAGTGTAATCTGCAACAGAGAAAAATGAGAAACAAACCGAATATCCAGCAAAAGAGTAAGATGGTTAAATAAATTTTACGATACTTATAAAGATACAATGTGAAACTTTAACAATTAGGCTGTTAATGAATTACTAACATGGAAAAGTCTCAATATGTAATATTAATTAAAAAATAAAATATGTCTGTGTGCATACACATACATGAATTAAAATGTTCAGAATGATCTTGAAATATTAAATTTTGGTTACTTTGTTACATATTTTTATTTTATGCATATCAAACGGAATAACTAAAATAAAACTGTCTCATAATAGATTCCTCAAATATTTAAAAGCCTTAACTGAGTACTTATGAATTCAGGAATAAAAAGAAACGTTTGGTTCGCTTACATGAGGTCTACTCTGACCCACTGAAAATTGCACTGTATAAGACTGGATTTAATAGAATAATTATTTCCTAAAAGTAAGCTGTTATTGAGTGAGTCTTTGATTTTTCTATGAAAAAAAAAAAGTCAAACTAGGCCTGAATCAGAATTTTCAGGTTTAATTCCTAGATTCTATTTTTTAAACCTTAATTCAGTCTTGTTTAATAGATATATCACTCATCTCACTTTTAATTCATAAAATGTAAAGGAAACATAACATATAGATTATCTTCTTTGGTTCTGACGGAAATGAGAAACTTGAGTTTAAAGACACTTCTATAGGCTTTCTGCAAGCAATTATGCTTAAATGCAGCATAATAGACAAGAAAGGACATAATTGTGCTTGTTAAATGTCGTCCCCATTTAACTATCAAAGAAGAGAGTAGAAAAGGAAAAAAAAAAAAGGTATTGTCAGCCATGGAGATATTTTCAGACAATCACAATAATCTGCATTACAATATTCTCTCCTATGAAAAGGACCATAATACCATTGCTCATGAGCAGCAGCAGTTCAATGATAACCACTCAGATTTGATGCCTTAAATGTGAACATCTGTTTCTATCATTAAAGCTATCAGAGTGCTGTTAATTACTTGTCTTCTTCTATTTTCAGTATCTGTAAATAGATATTTAGGATCTAGAAAAGTAACTCCCATTATTTAAATGATTAATTCCAGCACCTATTGCCACTAAGTTTACCATACATGCACATTAAGTGGCTACTTCCTTCTTGCGCACACATGTACATAACTAACATACAAAACCTGTTTCTCATTGAACATTTCCTCTTTTCCCACATTCATTGTTATTTTATATACACATTATATGTGTATGTACATACACACAACACACACACACATAAATTTACAGAGTAAAAGACAAGTATATTTTTGAGTATTCCTCAATTGGAAATTATTATAATTTAACTCATTAAAAAATTCTTTGAATTCAAAGACAAAAAGCCTAGGACCCTTGAATAGACACCCTTTTTTCCTCTTTGTATACATACATACATACATGGGGAGTGAACTCACAATTCTCTGAATACAGGAATGTAAAACCAGATGTTTTTAAAGATTTCTAGACAATGCTCATAAGTTTCTCTTATGTTTATATTATATATTTTACACTATGGTTGGTATAGCATACTTTCCACAGTAGGTGGAAAATGACATACAATATAGTAGATCTCTCCAATAATTCTGTATTATTAGTTGTTAACTTGAGCTAGTCTAGGAAAGAAAAGGGGAAAGAAATGCATTAGAGGGAGTATTATAATGCAAGAATGAAGGAGAAAGGAGGCTTGAAGGTGTATTAGAATAAGGATCCCTAACATTTGGAATTTGTGTTTTCCCTTTAGATTTTTTACTAACTTAGCTCTCAAAAGCTAACAGTTCCTCAGTCTTTTCAATATGCAGAATTAGGTGGGGTGATAAAGGCCACAGTCTCCATGGAGGACTGCACAGCAGTAACATGACCGAAATGAGCCATCTCTGTAAGAGTAACAAGCAGCCTAGAAAAATAACCCAAGTGGTTTCCACTATATTAATCACCTTGGTTTGACAGGACAAACACCTTTCTTTTTTTGTAAGTGATGCCTGAATCTAAGGAGATGCAAAAACAACATACAGATTCGGCACTACCCTCACTGAAACTCAAGGACACAAGGAGCTGTTCTCCCTGAGGATGACATTGTTATCAGACTGCAGAATCTCAAGTTGTATCCATTTCCTTCTATATTCTTTGCCATTCTTCTGAGATCTAGTAAATTAGCAAGCCAACAGAGGGAAGAAATGGAAATAATTATACTTACTGATCAATTAGAAGGCAAGAAAAGACAGAAAAAGAAGCACAGAATATGTAATATAAAGGACAGGGGCTTCCCTGGTGGCGCAGTGGTTGAGCATCCGCCTGCCGATGCAGGGGACATGGGTTCGTGCCCCGGTCCAGGAAGATCCCACATGCCACGGAGCAGCTAGGCCCGTGAGCCATGGCCGCTGAGCCTGCGCGTTCGGAGCCTGTGCTCCGCAACAGGTGAGGCTACGACAGTGAGAGGCCCGCGTACCGCAAAAAAAAAAAAAGAGCAAATAACATCGTATTTTAAACTAAATACATCAATGCTTACATTCCATGTAAATATTCAAATTAAGAACAAGTAATGTCAGTCTGACTATATATAGTTTAATACCATATATACATATTGTAGTGTCTATATATATATGTGTGTGTGTGTGTGTGTGTGTGTGTGTATATATATACATATATAAAATCAACTTATGCAGTTTAAAAAAGACACACTTTAAATGTAAGGACATAAAATAACTGAAAGTGAAATAATGGACAACTCTTTTCATGAAAATAGGGCCCAAAGTAAATCACTGTATAATGCAAAAGACAATCCCAGATATAAAGAGGGACATTTTATAATGATAAAAGGGTCAATACATAAGAAAGTTATAACACTTCTGAACTTGTTTTCTCTTACGAAAAATAATTTCTAAAGATTTAAATAACTAGTGAATTAAATGGAGAAACTGATAAATCAGTAATCATCATGGAAGATTTTAGCATATGGAATACATTGTTTTCAAGTGCACTTCACTATCTGTAGATTTATATTCTGACGTCCCATTTATCTGTTTCCTTACTTCACTGAAGTTCAGATTTATGTGCATTAGATTTATAGAGATGAAGACTCTTAGACTGTATACCTGAAGATTCCAATTCATCTGTATTTGGTGTCCAAGAATTTCCATTTTTTAGTAAGCAGCCTGGGTGATTCAGGTAGTATTGTTGGGTTTCCCCACTGGCACATCCCTCCTTAAGAAATAAAATATTTAAGTCTGCATAGGACTGAACTGCAAAATGTATGTTAGACATATAGCAGGATAAACTTACCGAAGCTTAACTGGTAGAGTGACTCACCGAGAAATTAGGGAGATGAATAGAAAGGCTTATCAGGAGGAAAATGAAGTTACCAAAATTTGCTCCCTACCCTCTGACTTCTCCCAGGGAAAATGTAAAATGGGTGTCTGTGCATCTCAGGCCTGAGATATTCCCAGAGTCACGTTCTGTCATCAAAGACAAGGAACGAAGGGGTTACTTTATGTTTGCTATTTTCAAGGAAGCATTCTAGGGTCCTCAAGAGAAATAGAGAAGGAATAGCTAAATAACGTTTTAAACTTGAGATTACCAATGACAGCCTCCCTAAATTTCAGTGGAGTCCATTGGCTGTGAGAAAGTTCCATGCAGCAGCAGGCCTCACCATCTCACTCAGAGTGAATCCTCACCTGAGAGACTTCTTGCCCCATCTGGCCTTTAGGTGAGTGGGCCCATTACCTTTCTTGTGCTTTGATATTTATCTTTCAGTATCTATGAAAATGTTATCTTCTCTGTCCTCACCTGCTAGTCATTTGGTCACAGCCTGAGATGGCAGCTCAGTAAAACCTTAAACCAGTTTGTAAGCTTTCGAAAAGCACTGAGCCCTTTACCTGAGGTAAAGGAGGATCTTAATTGTCACTACTTTGGAGATAGATTAGAGCTTATGGAATCACTCTGACCTAGGTAGAAAGGTCAGAGCTGTTTAAACTGAATCTCTGTATAAGCCAGATGTGTCATGAACATAATAACTTTTCTATGGTATACTCAATCATATCTCTGTTGCGTTATAGCATTCATGTTAGAAAAACTGATCACTGAAAATCTATACAAGGAATGGAGATCAGCTGTCTTTTGCTAGTAATACAGAAAACCAGTAGCTTGTCTGGGGGAAGAGGGAAAGTGGTAAAGCAATGGATTTCAACATTAACTTTATATGAGGATCTTCAGGGGACTTCCTAAAAATTACAAATACCTAGGTCCTACTCAGAAATTTGATTTCAGTTGCTGTAGGGAGGACCTGGTCTTTTGTAACTTTGTCAGATATTCACAGATGATTCTGATGTGCATCCCAGGTTAAGATTACTACGGTCAAGATGATAAAAGGAAATCTAAGTACACTGGAGAGACATGAAGTTTAGGGCTTTATGCACTGAAAACTCAGAGCAGCTTATGTGATTTCATGTAAGGAGCTCAAGATAATTTAACATGAATATACAATTCCTAAATAACTAGGGTAGGAGAGATGGGCATTGTTTACAGTTTGTTATTCCTTGAAATACACTTCTTAAAACAAGAAAAGTTCCTTCTTTCCTGGAAGGACGGGTTAACTCCTTTGCTGATGCCATGGTTTTAGTTAGGAATGCCTCTGTGGTCAGAGGAACTCTCTCACTAGCTCTCATTCCTTTGTTGTACACACAATTTTTTGAGCAGCTGCAACGTGTGATGGATAGTTCTGATAATGGAGTGAAAGAACAATGAACAAACCAAAAAAAGCTGTCTTCTTTTGGGAGAAGACAAGCAATAAGCAAGTAAATATATTTCATGTTAGAGAGTGACAAGAACAAAACACAGAACAGTATAAGAATGGGCTCCAAGCTTACAAAAGAAAGATCAGAAAGGTCATACAGAAGAGATGATATTGGAGCTGACACCTGAAGGAAGTGGGACATGAGAAAGTGAGCCATGAGACTTCTCTAGCATGCTTTTTAGTTTTTCCGTGTTCATAATTCTTAAAGTTTAAAAATTTTAATCCCATTCATCCATAACTTTTCTTTGTTGATTTTATTTTTATCTTAAAAATGCAAAATCTTCAGTCTTAATACAAATTAGAGTTTTTCTTATGTTTTATTGTTTCTTAGACTAAAATAATTTCACAGCAGGATATTTCCTCTGAATCCTAAGATTCCTCATTTTCCTCCTTAACTGTATCACATGTTTACTGTTTTTACTCAGTTTGCACAACTGTAGATGGGAAATGGGAAAGCTGACATTTACTGTACTTTTACTTGACTAGTCTGTAGATATTCTAGATGGCTGTGAAGAACACAAAGGGAGGGACACACAACTGGGGAGTCCACTGGTTTGCCAACCATGCCTGAGTTAGCTGAGAACTGTTCATCTTCCTTTAAGCCTTTAGGAGTTGGTTGTAGCAATCTTCAGTGTTTACTTCTATTTGTGCTAAAAGAATAATTACTATGTGTGCCAGGGTAAATTGGTTTGTTGTTGATGTGGTACAGTCAGGAACTGTTCAAGTTATTCAAGTTACCCTCAGCTCACCACCCCAAAGTTTCGCATGATTCTCAGCTCCTGCTGATTCCCATTTTTTTCTTTGTGTTTGCTCCTATGAACCTAGATCCACTAGGAACTCCTTTAATTTCCTTTCCACACAGTCTTGTTCTGTGTTATGCTATGTAGTGGGTTACCACTTACATTCAATTCCTGAATTTGGAACCTACTGTTTGATGTCTGAAACCCTTCGTTATTAACAATACCTATTTCTGCACATTTATTTCATATTTTTTACTCATTTCACAAGAACTGTGGAAAGAAGTTTAATAAATGAGCTCAAATTGCCTTGCAGAAAGTAAGTGACTGCGATATTTACACCCGAACTTTGTATCACTAGTTGCTAGGAGAGCAACGAGACCCTCAGTTCCCTATGCACCCACTCCACCAATATCTCCAACCTTATTGTTCTATGGGACTGACTCTAGAGTTAGCATCTTACTCATGGAAATATCTTAAAAGACCTACAAGGAGAGATAATGCAGACTTAATAGTTACCATATATTTCTTTTAAAATAACAGGATACCAAAAATGCCAGCATCTTACATTCATATTGCCTATAATCTATATGTTAATAGAATAGGCAAGACAATTAAAATAAGCAACTCATTCTTAGGATAGTTATTGCATTTGACATGTTCTTACTGTTTTCCCATAATTCTTGCATCCTCACAGCTCACGTGTAAAATACATGGGCAAGAAATTGCTTTTTGCGTTCAGATCATGGTTGACTTTTGTCATGTGTCTTAGGCACCCTTTCAGGAATTATGCAAAATGAGTATCAGTCAGTTACCTTGTGAATTTGAAATTTAGCTAATCAATTTCTTATACATCAGGAGAGAGCAAATGTATAACACTTCTTCATTGCCCAGTGCAACATTTAATATCTGGATTTATACACCATTTATCTTGAGTTTCCAGCCTCACATTACTCTTTTTTAATTTAATTTAGTCTACTGTATATATGTGCAACAAATTTCCATTCTCCACAGAGAATTTTAATGTCTTCAGCAGAATACAAGTGGGTAAATACAGATTTTGTCAAGTTGAGTTATTCATAGTTTAGTTATATTCCTGATTCAGCAAACACTGTGGCTCTGGGATATTTAACCCTAAATAAGAATATGAACATCAAAATAGTGTTTTGCAAGAAATTAGAGCTATAAGCCAAATCCAAGTGCTAATATGTGGCTGAAAAGAGATTAGTTGATGTGTGAACTCTCAGCCATTTTACATGCAATTTTAAAGGCTGCTTTCCCATGAACCAGAAACTTAGTAAATCAGGAAGCTACAACTCTAGAAAGAAAATAAATGAAAGAACTTTAAGGCTGCTTATAACTTCCAGTTGCCCACTGAATAAACCTGAAACTCCACTCTCCAGAACTGGGGCCCATATTGTCTTTGCAGGCTCATCCTGAGTTTGCCCCACAAGAACAACCTATGTTTTAGCCACACCTGATTCCTCCAGGCTTCTAAGATATACTGCTCTCTTCCCTGATTTTATTTTTCTAAATATGTTGTTTATACTTCCTGGATGCCTTTTTCTGATTGTCCAGATGGCGAACTCCTGCTTTTCTTTTAAGACCTAAGTCAAATATCATCTTTCCTGTGGCTTGCCCGTGGCTTCTTCAACTTCATAACAAATTTCATTTCCTTCTCTATGTTCTTGCACCACTTTCTGCACACCTGAATACTGTGAATGAACTCATGTACATGTCACCATCGAAGGACTATGAGCCCCTTAAAAACAGTGTGCGTATTTAACTCATCCCTTGATCCTCAGCAACTAATCCAATGCCTGGTTCCAAGTGGGCATTGAAAATGGTCTTTAAAGTGGGCAAAGAAAATAAGATAAATTACAGAATGACATCATATGGTGGTATGGCAATTTAGTAGTAATGAATACATTAAACTACAGTGGTTAAATTCAAAATTTTCACATACTGGGACAGTGGCAAAAACAACAAAAAATTTACTTGTAATTTCACAGCCATTATTAGTTTATTGAGAATTGGGCAAGTCAGCATTTTTCTGTATCATCAATCGTGGCTCTTTTATTGAAATAAATTCTAAAGAAACAGAATTATACTTCTGAATTTTCACCAGGGGCCATTTGTGTACTTATTTGTTTTATGAATATTTATGGAGCACTGACTAGATCCTATGCTTTGTGTAAGGCACTCATGATACTATAACAAGCAAGACAGACGAGGTGCCTGTCCTCAAGCAATCAAAAAATGAGCAACTGGAAAGAGTACAATGAGTGTTATGACTATGAAAGTACAGAGTGTATGTGGTGAAATAACGTGTGGTCTGGAGTGAGAATACATCAGTCCCCGCACATCTGTATAGCTCCTTGCGATGAGTCTCATTGTATTGGAAAGGCTGGTGCACACGTCTGTGTACCCAAGGAATCCAGGGTCTTCAAGGGCTGAGAATGGGACTTCTGTTTTATCCTCATCAAGTAGCAGAATTCCAGCACATATTAGGTGATCAAGAAATATTTCTTGAATGACTGAATTAACGCATTTCTTTCACATCCATAGTCATACTTCTACTTTATTAAAATAACCCTTTAGCATAAAGAGAATGGAGATAGTAATGCCTCTTTTTTTGGTAAATCATAAAAACAGTGTTGATCACACTTCTCAGTTCATGTGACTAACATTGGTCCACCAATGGCTTTTCACAGTTCATTTATAATCCCTCTTTTTAGGGCTTCCCTGGTGGCGCAGTGGTTGAGAGTCCACCTGCCGATGCAAGGGACACGGGTTCATGCCCCCATCCGGAAAGATCCCACATGCTGCCAAGCAGCTGGGCCCGTGAGCCAGGGCCGCTGAGCCTGCGCATCCGGAGCCTGTGCGTCCGGAGCCTGTGCTCTGCAATGGGAGAGGCCACAACAGTGAGATAAAAAATCCCTCTTTTTATATCCATCTCCATATGATTTGCCACCCACCCCCAAACATAGGGGGTTGCTATGTGTTTTGCATACATGCTTGAATTTTAAGCTATCTTTGTCAAATATGAAGTCTTGTTATTGTTGTTGTTGTGTTTTTAAAGTATACAATTATCGTAGATCTTATTTTCTTTTTTGTTCATACAGGCCTATGTGTTAAATATAAATTCATGTTACTGATTATACATATACATGATTGCTACAACTGCTGCATACACATTTTATTTATCTGCCTCATATGAACTCAAAAATTGTCTCCAAATCCAGGCACTTGGAATACTACTGGGAAAAACCTAACACATACTCGTTTATGATCAGTTTGAGAATTTCCCTGGAATATATATATATCCAAGAGTGGTATTTCTCAGTAATAGTTTGTGCCTGTATCCAGGTAGCTTAAGTACTTTAAATTTGGCTCTCAACTGGAGTAACCAGTCTGTATTCCCGTCATCACTTTGCAAGATTTCCTGTTTGCCCATATCCCTGACAAGATTTGTGTGTGAAAAAGAATTTGTCTTGCCTTTTCCCTCCATTCCCAGGAGGTAAACTCTTAATCCTAGGAATTTTCTGAGTGATAGGAGTATCTGTTATTTATGGTGGGCCCCTGGGACCACACCTGATAATTTATGCTAACAAGATGACCTGGGATGGGGACTGTCTACCCCAGAAAGATCATTCATGTGACTAGAGGGTTGAGATTTTCAGTCATGTGATATCAGCCCAACCTCCAGGAAGAGGAGAGGGGCTGGAGATTGTGTTCAGACTCATGGTCAATGATGCAATCACCTGTGCCTAGGTAATGAAGCCTCTCCAAAAAGCTCTGGACTCCAGAAGTTGGATGAGCTTCCCTAGTTGGCAACACTCCTCATATCAGCACACATCAATATGCCAGGAGAGAAACATGTCCCTGGGCACAATGGAAGCCTCATATTTGGAACTCTCTCAAACCTCTCTCTATTCATCTTTCCCTTTCGCTGGTTCTGATTTATCACTTTTCCATAATAAAACTGTAATTTTAAGTATACAAGTCTACAAAATTTCCAGAGTTCTGTGCTGTTTTGGCAAATTATTGAATCTGAGGAAGTCTGTCAAGACTTCAGATTTGTAGCCAGCTGCTCAGAAGTGAGGACAGCCCTGGGGACTTCTGAACTCATGGTTGATGTCTGAAGTGAGGACAATTTATAAGGACTGTTCCCCCCAATCTGTATAGTTTTGCCAAACACCAGGTAGCACAGCATTATCTGATTTTTACAATTTTTCCAGTAAGACTGGTCTAAAGTGACACTCCATTGTTGTTTTAATTTGCATTTCTTTTCCTATAAATGAGTATATCTTCTCAAATACTTATAGAAAAAAGGGTTTTCTCCCTTTTTGCTGCCTGTTCCCAACTTTTAACTATTTTTATTGTTTTCCTGTTTTGTTTTGAGTTCTTTTGGTGCTTTGTAAAATATTTTTTATATTCTAGGTATTATTTATCTCTCATTAACTGTGTCAATGTTACCCTTTGTTGAACAGAAACACTTAATTTTGATCTAACAAAGCTTTAATAGAGATCTTCTTTAAGAAGTTCTTTCCCACCATAAAATCATAAAAATGTTATCCTAAGTGTCTCTATTCAATTTATATATATATATATATATATATATGTTTTTTATATTTTGCTTTTTAATCCATCTTTGTATCTGGTGTAAAGTTGTAATCATTTATTTTTATCCTGTAGTGAGTTAATTTATTGAAAACTATCCTCTCCAAAGAATTTTAAAATTCTGAATAAATTACCTTTATTATATAATTTAAATTTAATTCTATCATTAAAAATAAAGGTGATATTATTTTTATTATATATCAGTTTCCAACATATACTGATCTTTCTCTGGGTTTTCTATCCTTTTCCATTGGTCTACATGTCTATACTTGCACCAATTATCTACTGTTTTCACTACTATGACTTTGTAGTATGTCTTAATATCTCATAGACTTATCCCACCATTTTTTTAAATTCATTTATTTCCCCATGGGACTCTAATCTTCCATGCCAATGTGTGGGTAGATACGTACGTGTGTGTATTAATATATATATGTGTGTGTATACATAAATATAAATTTAAATCTATATATACAGAGTTTTAAAAAATTAGCTGATTGTGATTGTAATAAATTAATAAATTGGAGAAAAGTAAACATTATTAAAATATTAATGCATGCCATATGTAGTGCTGATAACTATTATATTGGCATTTTTTAGATTTTTTTATACTCTTTAAAAGAGCTTCAAGTTTGTCTACATGTATCTTATATACTCTTTAAGGTAATTCCAAGCTACTTTACATTTTTAGTTAATATTACATATGGAATCATGTATCTATATAATTTTCAAGTTGATTATATCTGGTAATTTTAACAGTACTATTGATACTAAGAAATGAATACTGTGTCTGCTGAATGCATAATTTTCATATAATAGTCACAGTTTTTGTCAATATATTCTACTGCTTTTATTCTAAGTGAGTAAAAATAAATGTCTATATCTCACCTATCTTCACATATTTTTATTCATTTTTCTTATTTTATTGCATTGGCCCAAACCTCTAGGACAATGTTAAGGATATAGTAAATGCCCTCATTTCTGATGTAAAAGAAACTATGGGGTTTCCCTGGTGGCACAGTGGTTGAGAGTCCGCCTGCTGATGCAGGGGACACGGGTTTGTGCCCCGGTCCGGGAAGATCCTACATGCCGTGGAGCGGCTAGGCCCGTGAGCCATGGCCGCTGAGCCTGAGCGTCCGGAGCCTGTGCTCCGCAATGGGAGAGGCCACAACAGTGAGGGGCCCACGTACCGCAAAAAAAAAAAAAAGAAAAAGAAAAAATGCTTCCTTCATTCTTCCACTCTCTCTTTC
>NW_020172724.1:3488950-3503353 GCF_003031525.2 Neophocaena asiaeorientalis asiaeorientalis
CCCTCTCTGTGTATCTATATGCAGAAATCTGGGAGAAGGATTTTAAGAAATCCCTTATGGGTCCTAGAGTCAAAAGGTAGAAGGAAGCAGCATCTCTGGTAGGGTCTCAGGATAATAGCTCAGGAGAGTTGGCCAATTCATATTAGTATGTGATATGACCAAAAAATAAATTTTTATTATGTTTAGCCCCTGAGATCTTGGAGTATTTGGTTACTAAGTAGCCTAAAATACCTTAATTTGCAGCACTTACTATATTTGTTGTGTATCTCCAAGATTTAACACAAATCAAATTTTTATATCCTCTTGAAATCTTAGCTAGCAAAAATTATTACCATAAATATTCTGTGAACTTTATCATGCTTTTTTGGATTTAATGAAATAGACAATATTTTTTCTTCTTAGATTTATTTAAATTGTAAATTGGATTTATAGACTTTCTGATGTTGACCAACTATTTTTGTATTCAGGGGATGATCCTATATGAGGATGATCTTTTAATGCACTGATGAATTTACACACACATACACACACACACACACACACACACACACACTGATAGCGTTTTGCAGTTTCTCTTGTCCCTCTATAGTCTAGTAACCTAAATACAGCCAGAATGATCCTTTACAAATATAAAAACATACCAACCAACTTTTTACCTCCAATTCTTCCAATTGAGGCAGGAGACAGATGGGCCTCAGGCTGAACAGCTTAAGTTTCTTCTCTGTGGACAGAAACTCCATAACAGCTGGAGTGAGAGAGGAGGCTGGGCCCTACCCAGATAAGAGATAAAAAACCACATATTCCTCATTCTCAAAGTCAAGGAGACCTTCCCGACTACACATGCTTAGAAAGGCTCCTTGGAGGTCAAAAAGGGAGGGAGTGCCACCCCATAGTAAGTGAAGTCAACTACCCATAGGCCTCTTTGCTAGAATCCATCTTGGCTAAGAGATGCGCAGGCATACATGGGGGACCCTGACATAAACCAAATACAGACTCAGAACCAGGCAAAGCAAGATGATTGGTCAAAGGACACCCAGAAGAAATGACCCATAGAAGTGATTCAAACTACCACAACGGTGCAACTCTCTCTCTGAGCCTGCCTGTGTGTCTATCCACACGTACCGTACTCTTTTTCCTCCTAATAAACAGTTTACTTGTTTCACTACTTTCCATCTCTATGTGGAAATTCATTTCTACACAGCTGACAGGCCAGGGCCTTGTCACTGGCCACTATTCTCTGGTTGTGTAGTGGCTAGGATTCAGTACTCTCACTGCCGCTGCCCAACCTCAATCTCTGGCCGGGAACCTAAATCCTGCTTCAAGCCACTGCAGGCTAAGGCCACCTGAGATCACAATCTCTTCCCAAAATTATTTGGTTAAGTCTTTCCAAAGACCTGCAAGGCCATTTTTTTAATACTTCCATTTCCCATTTCACTGACTCTGCTCTAGCCACACTGTTCTTCTAGTTGTTCTTTTAACATAAGTTTTTTCACCTAATTTACTTGTCACTCTGTTTGGCTGGTATACTCTAAACACACAGGATTCTTTTCTTTTCCCCTTTGTTCAGGTCATAAATCAAATGTTCTCTTTTATATCAGTTTCCTAAAAGTAGAGAATGAGACAGGCTTGTTTGAGTTATTTCTTGAGGATGTTCTCTCAGGAAAAGGGGAGTGAAGGAAGCCAAATAAAGATGGGGAACATCTAAACAAAGATATGGTATGAACATGAGAATCCTTTCAGTTTGTTCCCACATTGTTTTGGTTTCTTGGAAACAGACTTTGAGATGAAAGCTTGCAGAAGATTTATTGGTGTGTACTCTCAAGAAATAACACTTCTAAGAAAATGAAAGGTTCAAATTCAGGCAGAGAGGAAGAACGTAATCCACACTATGATTGCAACTAACCCCTCAGCCCACCTTAAGAGGAACTCTGGAGTGAGACTGGCACTTCATATTTGTCCCAAGTCGAGGCAGAACACTACAGTACCCACTTCAAACCAGGAAGCTCTGTAGCACAAATTACTCCATAGAATCAGTCCCGCCTTGAGAGAATGGGAGCCGTTCTCTCAACTCTGTCTCAGTTAGTCATCAGCTAAAGTCCTTCCCTGAGAACAAGGGTTGCCTCTCAGACTCGGTAGCTCACATCTGTTTAAGAGAAATTGTCCAGAAAAGAAGGCAGCTGTGAGTTGTTATTAGACAATATTAGCAGTTGTGGGATGTGCGCACCAGTTAATAAAAGGAATATTAAGAAATCACCAACAGCATCTAGTACTATCCACCCCTTGCACTGCTCAGATATACCTCCTATTCACATCACAGTAAACTGCTCCTGGAGAGAGGATAAAGTGAACCTATCTGGTTGGTCACATCTTCTGGGAAAACATACAAGACCACTGTTAGTGGGATAAACTACAGCACTTACTCCAAGAGTTGATCCTAAGGCCATAACTGACACTCATCATTTACTTTCTCCTCTGCCTAATCACTAGATTGGGGATTAGTGTGTGGCACTAACAGCATCAACTTCAACATCTAATCAGCTCGTGGTAAAACAGAAAAACCAATCCTTTCCCTGGTATGCTTATTATTCTGATGTATTTTTCTCTATTAACTTTTGATTCCAACAGATGCATACTTACTGATGGTTTATTATTTGTTTTCTCTCATTAGATTTTAAGTTCCACATTGAGAAGAATTTGATCTTTTTTTTAATTCAATGCTTTATATTCAGAGCCTAGAACATTTACCTACATGAAATATTCATTCAATAGATAAATATTCATTCAATAAATTAAGATCTTTACATTTTTGTTAGTAATTAAATTTAACTTTCAGTTTCTTTCTTTTTTTTTTTTTGAAGACTTCAAGTTTTAGAATAGTTGTAGGTTCACAGCAAAACTGAGAGGAAGGTACAGAGATTTCCCATATACTTCTACCTGTACACATGCACAGCTGCCCGCAGTAGCGACGTACCCCTACCAGAACAGTACATTTATTATAATTAATGAACCAACATTGACACATCACTATCACCCAAAGTCCATAGTTTACTTTAGGGTTCACTCTTGGTGTTGTACATTAAGGGTTTAGACAAATGTACAATGACATGTTTCCAACATTATAGTATCATATAGAGTAGTATCAATGCTCTAAAGATCCTCCACCTATTTATCCCTCTCTCCCTCCCTCCTAATAACCTGTCAACCACTAATTTTTTAATGTCTCTATAATTTTGCCTTTTCCAAACTGTCATGTAGTTAGAATCACATGGTACACAGCCTTTTTTAGACCAGTATATTTCACTTAGTAATATGCATTTAAGGTTCCTAAATGTCTTTTCATGGCTTGATAGTTTTTTGGGTTTTGTTTGTTTGGTTGGTTGGTTTTGTTTTGTTTTGTTTTAACACTGAATAATATTCCATTGTCTGGACATACCACAGCTTTTTACCTAAAGAAGGATATCCAGGTTGCTTCCAAGTCTTGCCAATTAAGAATAAAGCTGCTACAAATATCTGTGTGCAGGCATAAGTTTTCAACTCATTTGAACATATGCCAGAGTGTGATTGTTGGAACATATGGTAAGAGTATGTTTAGTTTTGCAGGAAACTGCCAAAATGTCTTTCAAAGTGGCTGTACCATTTTTCACTCCCACCAGTGAAGAATAAGAATTCATTTTCTTTTTTATATTTTTACCAGATTTTGGAATTAAAGTTACATTAATCTTTTTGAATGAATAAGGCTATTTTATGGTGTGTTTATGGTATGTTTCTTTTTAGAATGAGTTAAAAGTACCTCACCTATGGAATCATCATGGTCTGAAAATTTAGAGAAATATTCTTACCACTAAAATATCTTTAAATATTAGAAGCCAATTATAACTTTTCAATTAAAATTTAGGCAATATTTGGCAATTTATATTTTTCTAAATATGTATTGATTTTATTTACATTTTAAAATTTACATTATATAGTCCAGTCTTTATAATAGTTCTTTATCATTTTTTATGGCATAATCTTTCTTTCATTTTTCTTTTATTTCTTTCATTATTTTTGTTTGTTTTTGTCATCCCTTCTGCTAGAGTGTCTTACTAAAAATTTCAAAAAACAGCTCTTGATTTAATTTTTCTAATTTTTCTTCTCTGTATTATTAATTTATAATCTCATTTCTTTTAATCTGTTCTAAATTTACTTGAATTTCTGGAACTTATTCTGCTATAGATTTAAATTCTCATCTGGTCTGCAATTAATCCTTCATTTCTTCATATTTCTTTTTATACTTTTTTTTTTTGGCGGTATGAGGGCCTCTCACTGTTGTGGCCTCTCCCGTTGCAGAGCACAGGCTCCTGATGCGCAGGCCCAGCGGCCATGGCTCATAGGCCCAGCCGCTCTGCGGCATGTGGGATCTTCCCGGAGCTCTCAACCACAGCACCACCAGGGAGGCCCCTCCTTCATATTTCTTAATGAATGTATTTAATTTTCTCTCTAAACACTGTGTGTTTCTTACAAACTTTGACACGTGCAGAGCTTAATATGTAATATGTAATTTTGATTCATGTCTGAATATATTGTAATTTCCTTCACTATTTATTATCCTTAATGATTTTCTTAAATGTTATTTAGTAGCTTATGGTTTACTTTCCAAATATATAAAAATATAAAAATGATATATAGAATTATAAAATAATTGTAAAATACATTATTTTATTTATAGACTTAGAACATAGTATTATGATGTTAATTATTTGTAACTTATATAGGCACCCTTTGTTGGCTTATATGTCATTGAATACTGTGATTATTCCATCTGTGGTTCTATGGAATGTTTTTATTTTCCATTTAGATAAACTATTGTTGATAGTGCAGTAGACACTCCTTGCCTCATAGATACAGGAGACAATCTACCAAGTTTTATATCCTACTTCCATCTATAATTCATGGGTAAGTTTCTCATTTATCAGCAGAGATAAAAACCATTATGATTTTAGAGGGCTGTCATGGGGAGTATATTAGTTAGTCCAGGTTAAATATTAGCAGGCAGTCTTACTTATATTATTTTGAAATACATTACTATGCTCCAAAAGAAACTAGCTTTTAGTACATCTAAGAATATCCAAGTCATCTATTTTCTTGATAGCAAAAATTGAGAAAATGAATTTTTTAATTGTAGCCCACAGACTTAGATAATTGAATTACTCATAATCCTTGGGTCTTTCCTTTATTATTGATTGTTTAAGTTTGTTTACTTGTATTTATGTATGTTATTTTAAAATAACATTATGTTTTGGACTTCTGTGTCTACACTCACAAAGTATTTAGCTTCTTTCCTCTTTGTAGACATTTAGGATGTTCATTCCAATTTTTTCATATTATATACCATTTGCCATTATACCAAATTGCTGTACATATTTATGATTACTCTCTCAGGATAAGTTTCCCTAAGTAGACTTGTTAAGTAAAATTACAAGAACATTTTCAGAGCCTCTGATAATATTTCTAAATTGAAGTAAAGTAAGTTTCTACCAATTAACATGCTTGTCAGCTGTGATTTCTCAGAGTGCTCATTTCTCCTCACCTTCCACCTGGTGGATTAGATTTTTTAAATTCTTTTCAAAATCAATAGGCAAAAAATTGGTTTGCATTCTTGCTAAAATTGCATTTTTTGCTTGCTAGTGAGTTTGAATATTTATGCCTATGTCCGTTTTCCATTTGTATTTATTTTAGTAAATGGCTTATTATAGTCTTTGTTAATAATTCCAGTTGTGTTTTCATCTTCTGATTAGCAATTTTAAGAGTGCTTTATTAAAACTCTATCCTCTATAAGATATGCTCCATTTATTTACATCTTTATTTTCATTTTAAATTTATCTATGTTAATTTTTGAATTACAGATTTTTTTAATTGGAGTAGCAAGATTTATCAATATTGTCTTAATATTATCTGTTTTTCATCTCATGCTTAGATGTGCTTGTGGTGATTTAAGTATATGCCACACCATTCTTTTTTTTAAGACTTTAAAAATTGTCTTCTTTTATAATTTTCTTTTTATGCTTTCCATAAATTTCTTATTGTATTTGTAACTATGTACTTTATGTTTTTGTTTTAATAAAATAATCTTACTTTTATTGAAAACATCTTCCAGAATAATTTCAAGTCATTTTTACTAGATTATATAAAAAATGTTGACCTTCTAATATATATATTATACATATATAGTTTACCATACCATTTAAAATCACCTAGCAATTTCTAAAAAGGTCTCAATTTATTTGATTGGATGTTCCAGAAAAATAATTGACTATATATAATATCTCCTATATATAATGGATATTGAGTTACCTCATTTAAAATTATAATTTTTAAACATTTTATTTTCGTTTTTTATTTTACAGAATAAGAGTTCTAAGATCTGTCAATGTACAAATGGATAAAGAAGGAGTGGTACATATATACAACGGAATATTACTCAGCCATAAAAAGAAACAATATTGAGTCATTTGTAGAGACATGGATGGATCTACAGACTGTCATACAGAGTGAAGTCAGAAAGAGAAAAACAAATATTGTATATTAATGCATATATGTGGAACCTAGAAAAATGGTACAGATGAACCAGTTTGCAGGGAAGAAACTGAGACACAGATGTATAGAACAAATGTATGGACACCAAGGGGGGAAAGTGGCAGGGGTGGTAATGGTGTGATGAATTGGGAGATTGGGATTGACATGTATACACTGATGTGTATAAAATAGCTAACTAATAAGAACCTGCTGTATAAAAAAATAAATAAAATAAAATTCAAAAAAAAAAAGTTCTGTCAATGTATTAAAAGTTCCTTGGATTATTGAAAACATATGGAGATATATAGAACATGACTCCAGAGAGTCATTGGTTCTGTCAGTACTGTACCCAAGACTCGAGGTTTTTTTCGTTTTTTTTTTTTTTGCAGTATGCAGGCCCCTCACTGCCATGGCCTCTCCCGTCGCGGAGCACAGGCCCCGGACGTGCAGGCTCACCGGCCATGGGTCACGGGCCCAGCCGCTCCGCGGCATGTGGGATCCTCCCGGACCGGGGCACGAACCCGCATCCCCTGCATCGGCAGGCGGACTCTCAACTACCGCGCCACCAGGGAAGCCCAAGACTCAAGTTTTTGATGCTCCACTAGGGAAGCCACTGATTTAGGCTTTCTAGAACAGTATTATACAATAGAACTTACCTTGTACCTGAATTTAGATCTCACCATGGAATGCTTTATTTAATGTATTTGGTTATTTAAATAAAACTGGTAATTTTTAAAAATTAAAGTCCCACTCAAATACAAATATGATGTTTAAATATTTGATTAGCAGTAGATTATGTAACCTCTCCTTTCAACTAAAATATTTACTAATAAAAAACAGAAGACACAAATACAGAGAAATAAGACTCATATCAATAAACTATCATAAGAATCTAGATGAAATCATTAATTGCTATAAAAACATAACAGAATTGAGAAACATTTCTGATGACGTTTCACTCATTAAATAGAAACTATGTCAAAATATAGAAAGTAGGAGAAAAATGGATCAATGGTTAATTGATATCTAACTCTCTTGCTATCCCAAATCCCTAAAATAAATTTTAAAAGAGGAAAAAAAGAAAGATATATTCCTGAAATATTAAAAATTACCAGTTATATCAGTTCACTGAGCCTGAAGGGAATTAATGGATTTTTATCTTTTTCTCTGATCAATCTAAGATAATTTCCTTTTGTTTTCAATAACACAAAAACATGTATATAACAGGCATTTAGTCCTATTAGTATTTATTCTTAGCATTCCCTTAATAGTCATTGAAGAGGCTTTAGCACAGATTTTTCGCCAAAAAATATTTCAAGGATGAAGTAGCTTAATTACTTTCATTAAAATCCCATCACTGGATAGCTCTTCAGTTTCTCATATATTTACACATTTAAACATTTCAAACACATAAAATTAACTTTTTATTATACTTAAATGTGACTTTGTTCAAAACAGTGACTACTAACTACTCAGGCTGGCTTGATAGAGTTGAGACTTGTTGAAACCCTCTCACAACAGGGAGGCCATAAAAGCAAGGGTGATTTTTTTGTGGCTGTTGTTCCCATTTTGTTTCTGAGAACATTTTTCTATCCTTCTAGTTGTGCCAGAACTTAAAGGAGCATTAGAAATCATCTTATTCAACTCCTTAAATTAAAAATCAAAGAGCTAGTGACACAGGGAGCAGAAATGATTTGTCCACGTCACTCCAACCAAATGGGGGAGGCAAAAACCAGTACTCAGGTCTTCTATCACTCAAACCCTTGTTCTTTCCACTATTTACCTGTGCCTCCTGTATGGAAACAGACAACAAAAAAATGGATCAAAAACCATGCTTTAGATCTTGTAAACATAATCTGTGGCATAATATACAATATCTTAATGCATACCAATCAAAAACTCTATTCATGCTCCTTCAAATATATTCCTGGTCACTGAATTCTAGACCAAGCCCTACATTTGTTTTTCTGACTTGACTTCTTAGTGAGAAAGAGCAAGTTCACCACTTTTTATCTATTTTTCTCAGTATAATATTTTAACTGATCACATACCATGAATTATCTAGTCTTTTATATCAAGTACAATATTTGGATGATGCAGAGATAGAAATTATGTATGGGTAGTAGAAGGAATAATGGACTTATAAACCAAAAGAGATGGGTTCCATTAGGGGCTGATAGCGTGATTTTGAATGAGGATCTCCACTTCTCTAAAACAGTTAATTTTTAAGAATCTTGAAGAAATTAAATGAGACAGTGTGTAGGAAATGATTGAGGGGGTCCAGATCAAGATGGTAGAGTAACAAGATCCTGAACTCACTTCTTTCTATGGACATACCAAAACAGCTCCACATAGGACAGCTATCTCTGAGAATGACCTGAAGACTGGCAGAAGAGATTTCCTACAACTAAGGATATATATAAAAAAGGTCATATTGAGACAGGTGGGAGAGGCAGAGACAGGGTCTAGCCAGAACCCACACCCCTAGTGCAAGGACCCAAAAGCAGGAGGGATATCACAACCATATATGTTCCTCATGAGAACTGAAGGGTCTGAGCCCCACTTCAGGCTCCCTAGCCCAGGAGACCTGCACTGGGAAGACAAACCTCCACAATATCTGGCTTAGAAAACCAGCAGGGCTTATGTCCAGGAGAGCTGGATGGCTGTAGGAAATCATGACTCTTCTTGAAGGGATTTTGCACAAACTCACTTACTCTGAATCTTAGTGCAGAAGCAGTAGCTTGAAAAATGCCTGGGTCATATGAGAATAAGATTAATTGACTAATTTTAGGATGTGTGCCAAAGGGGTAGGGATCTGATGGAATTTTCTCTGGGGAAAGAAGCATTGGAAGGCACTTTTTTTTTTAACTCTCCACCTAACTGGCCTGACACTGGCCGGCACCATTTCTGTCACTCTCCATCAACCTAGCTAACACCTGGCACCTCTGCCCTGGCATTCCCCGAAGGAACTACCCCATCCAACCTTTTTGTCCTGACTAGCCCCTCCAAAATGGCTCCCACCCTGCCCGAACTGGGGGGCAGCCCCAGAATGGACTGGCATGATATGTTCAATGTACTGAAAGGAGAGAACTTAAAACCAAGAATAATCTACCTGGCAAGGTTTCCATTCAGAATGGAAGGAGAGGTAAGTGTCCCAGAAAAGCAAAAGCTAAAAAGTTTATCACCACTAAACCAGCCTTGCAAGAAATGTTAAGGGACTTCCTTAAATGAAAAAGAAGAGGCTATAACTAGAAACAAGAAAATTATGAAAAGAAGAAATCCCACTGGTAAAGATAAATATACCATAAAGGTAGTGGAGCAGCCTCCAGTAAAGCTAGGATGAAGGTTAAAAGACAAAAGTAGTAAAATTAACCAAAACTACAATAATTAGTTAAGTGATACAAAAAAAGATGTAAAATATGACATCAAAAACATAAAATGTGGGTGGGAGAGTTAAAATGTAGTGCTTTTAGAATGTGCTCAAACTTAAAAAACCATTCATTTAAAAAAGACTGCTGGGCTTCCCTGGTGGCGCAGTGGTTGAGAATCTGCCTGCTAAGGCAGGGGACAAGGGTTTGAGCCCTGGTCTGGGAAGATCCCACATGCCATGGAGCAACTAGGCCCGTGAGCCACAACTACTGAGCCTGCGCGTCTGGAGCCTGTGCTCCGCAACAGGAGAGGCCGCGATAGTGAGAGGCCCGTGCACCGCGATGAAGAGTGGCCCCCGCTTGCCACAACTAGAGAAAGCCATCGCACAGAAACGAAGACCCAACACAGCCAAAAATAAATTAATTAATTAATTAATTAAAATAGACTGCTAATTACATAGATTGTTATATATGAACCCCATGGCAACCAGAAACCAAAAACCTGTAACATATATACAAAAAATAAATAGAGGGCTTCCCTGGTGGTGCAGTGGTTCAGAGTCCGCCTGCCTATGCAGGGAACGTGGGTTCGTGCCCCGGTCTGGGAAGATCCCACATGCCGCAGAGCGGCTAGGCCCGTGAGCCATGGCTGCTAAGCCTGCGCGTCCGGAGCCTGTGCTCCGCAACGGGAGAGACCCCAACAGTGAGAGGCCTGCATACCGCAAAAAATAAATAAATAAATAGAAAGGAATACAAGCCTAACAGCAAAGAAAGTTATCAAATCAGAGGGGAAGAGAACACAAAAAGAAAGGAACAGAGAAAAACTACAGAAACAACCAGAAAACAATGAACAAAACGGCAATAAGTAAATACTTAACAGTGATTACTTTAAATGTAAATGGACTACATGCCCCAATCAGAATGTGGGAATAGGGCTTCCCTGGTGGCGCAGTGGTTGAGAGTCCGCCTGCCGATGCAGGGGACACGGGTTCGTGCCCCGGTACGGGAAGATCCCACGTGCCGCGGAGTGGCTGGGCCCGTGAGCCATGGCCGCTGAGCCTGCGCGTCCGGAGCCTGTGCTCCGCAACGGGCGAGGCCACAGCGGTGAGAGGCCTGTGTACCGCAAAAAAAAAAAAAATCCCAGTGGCCCCAGTTAAAAGTTTGGAGAAGTCCTTTACTAGTGCTCTCAAACATGAGATTTTGACTGGACGAACACACACACTCTTACAAAAAAAAAAAAAAAAAAAAATGTGGGAATAGCAGTTCTAGTCTGAAGCTTACATGAACTGAAAAATATCTAAAAACTGTATGTTACCGAAGCTGAATCAAGAAGAAATAAGGAACAGGATTAGCTCATTGTGCATTAAAAAGTTTTAATTAGTATTTCAGACAAAATGCCCACACACAAACATACCCTCCCACACAAAAGTAGTTTAACTGGAGATTCCTACCAAATATTTATGAAAAAAAAAAAGAAAAAGACCTTCTGCTTTACATAGTTTATTCCAAAAAAACAGAATGATAGAACAATCCTTAACCAACAAAACAAACACAGCGAAAGATGCTCACATAGCAAAAATACTCACTGGTATCTTAGGAATTCTATATATTAACATAACAATTAAAAACAAATTCCTATTGTAAATATGCTATAAAAGTGGGTGGAAAAATCCAAGATTATAGTTTCTATTATATTCTTTATTTCATGTTTAGTTTCCCTTTTCTTTAAGTGTTTGTAGCTGTATATTTCCCAGGAAAAAGATAAAGGAAGTAACATTAATCGAGTGCCTTTATTCTTCAAATACTGTTTGGTTATTTAAATTCAATATTTTATTTATTTAACACAGTATCTCAATGTGGGCATCATTACTTCCTTTAACAATATGAATATTGATGGATTTTTTAATTTGTGAAGTATCATAAAAATGTTCAAATAATTGATAATCTACACAATTTTGATACATATCAGCATAATTTATATTCTGGGGTAAAATGATCTTACACACCTGTCAGAGAGTTGCTGAAAATAGATGATAATTCTTTACAGAAACAACACATACAACATAATTTAGTATGAACAGAAATTTAAATGAGAGAAAGTGTATTTGCATTTGTTAAATAGTAGGTTGCTGCTTCCTGCATTGGTAAATTAAGCTGTGCTCTATAATCAATGTTAGCAATACATTTAGAAAGAAAGTGAAGTGTGTTACTCACCAGGTAGGAGAAAATTTCTACAAAACATACACCCACTATGTTATTTATTGACTAAATAAAACAATAAAAATCAAGCAGTTACTGCATCCACATCAATTTACCACCATTTATCTCACAATCACTGTGATTTACTAATAAGCTACACTGAAATCACCAAAGCAGAGAGAAATTTTTGTACACAAATGTGAATCACTTACTCTTTTTAATTTGACAAGGAGTTTGATATACTTAAGTAATGTCAAGATTTTACAGATGAATTTGTCTTATACCTTCTACCTCAGATTTCAAAGTCACTCAGTCCACAATAGCTGATTGTCATTAAACATTAGTATAAGCACCATAACTATGATTTTCAAATTCCATTAAAAACATAATTATTTCGATCTTGCTAAATTACTGTAAGTGGTATAGAGACTCAGCTTTATGTGTAGAAATGTGTTAGCACAGAGTGAGGGGTAAGGTGACTCATCTATTCCTTCTATGGCACACCACCACTGGGTAATATTTGTAAGTCAGAAGTAGAGCTAAATACTGGTTTGAAAGGATGGGTAAACTGTCTTCTGATTATAAATATTACTTGGTTCATATCAGCTGCTCAAGAAATATTTGCTGCATGAATGACTATACCCAGACATTGTGGTCAGCAAAATAAGTCCAAATTAGACAAGGCACTTTCCTAAGCCAATATCTTTAACACACACAAAATGTACCAACTAGGCATATAAATAACATGCCCATAGAACAGAGAAGGATGTAAATAGTTTTGATAAGAGTTGTGAAGAGATAGGGGAAAAAAATCAAAGACTGTATTGTAGAGAGAATTATTCTGCTTAATCTTGAAGAATATATTAATTCAGACATTCACCCTTTTAATAAACACATCCTAAGTACATATAAACATGGGCACATAGGCACTGTCCTGGGACAGTATAAAGTATGGTGACTCTAAAGTGATGAGCAGTAACACAAACATGTTACCTGACCTCATGGAGCTTACAGTATAATAAGGAAGGGTAGAGCATCCAGAAATCACCCAAATATATAATTTTAAAATACTAAAATAAGTCAGGGTAGGGGGAGACAAGAAAGTGAGAAGGCTTACTGGGCTTTTCAGACAAAATGACTGATCCACCACGTACAAAAGGTGAAAAAAACACATTTTGAATTCTGGGTTCCCTATCAAGTGTCAGGTTCATTGAAATGAGTGATGGGAAGAGATACTGGAGGGAATAGCAGAAGTTAAATCCTAATTCGTCATATATTCCATTTTAAAGCATTTAATTTGGAAATGACAGTGAGTTTAAGTGGTCCAAGCATTAAATAAGTTAAGGCTTTTTCAAAGAAACCAACAGACCATGAGCAATGGGTCCAAAGCATTGAACCAAGCAACCTTGAAATTTTTTTCTCTTACACAGACTCTGTCAGTCAATGCAAACTAAACAGGTAAAATAGACTTTATTTAGAGTTGTCATCAGTGCTAAAAACAAAGCCTCCCCAAACCAAAGCTATATCCCATAGAAGGAGAGCAGGAACGTTCTCACTAGGTTTGAGTCCAAGTATAATGTAGAGCCCAGACTGATAAAACAATAACTAGGATATATTTGTAAAGCAGTAAGAATATGGAATATACATTTTGAAAGCCCTCTGCAGTAAATGTAAGCAGCTTTGTTGTTTTTATCATGGACTGGCTGTTTTCTCTAAGAAAGGTCCTAGTAAATGGAAAGGTCTCTTTTATGCTCATATTTAATCATTTTAATTACAGAACTGCAAAGTTTAAATGGATAAACACAACTCCAAGGATTTGCTAAACTTTATTGCTATTCACAGAATTGCAAAATGTTTCAACTTGGAAATAATTTTAATATAGTCTTTTCTCACTTGAAGAAACTGAGGCATGGAGAGTAGAAGTAATTTACTCAGAATCAAACAGAGAAAATGACAGTCTAGAATATGAGCTAGATCTCCCTACATCTCAACTGCCTGCTGGAACATTAGATCATGAAAAAAATAAAACAGGGCTTCCCTGGTGGCACAGTGGTTGAGAGTCCACCTGCCAATGCAGGGGACACGGGTTTGTGCCCTGGTCCGGGAAGATCCCACGTGCCGCGGAGTGGCTGGGCCCGTGAGCTATGGCCGCTGAGCCTGCGCGTCTGGAGCCTGTGCTCCGCAACAGGAGAGGCCACAACAGTGAGAGGCCCGTGTACCGCAAAAAAAAAAAAAAAAAAAAAAAAAAAAAAAAAAAAAACAAAAATTTTTCCCTTTTTTA
>NW_020172724.1:3503484-3646537 GCF_003031525.2 Neophocaena asiaeorientalis asiaeorientalis
GGCCCGGTAACCGAAAAAAAAAAAAAAAAAAAAAAAAAAGAAAAAGAAAACAAACCAGATTTTATCCCTATTTTAAGAGCATACGTTTAAAGTTCAACTTCCAAGGAACATAATCAAAGAATAACTCTTCTAAAGAAGTGACGTGGTAAAAAGGGCTTTGGTTCAGGAACCATAAGATCTTTGGTCTTTTTTGTCTCAGTTTATCCTTGTAATATTAGGGAAGTTCTTTCAAATGATCCCCAGTTCACACTCTTTACATGATGGGTATGAGCTATGACGAAAGGGAAGAGAAATATATATACAGTTGACCTATGAATAACATGGGGGTTAAGATCACCTACCCTCCAGAGAGTTGAAAATCTTACAGTCAGCCCTCTGTATCCAAGGTTCTGCATCTGTAGATTCACCCCAACCACAGACTGTGTAGTTCTCAATATTTACTATTGAAACAAATTTGTGTATGACTGGACTCACACAGTTCAAAACCCATGTTGTTCAAGGGTCAACTGTGTGTGTGTGCGTGTGTGTGTGTATATACATATAAAATACCCATACATATATATACATATATATGTATACATACACATATATATATAATACACATACATATATACATATATATTGTTCTTCATATGGTGTTTAGCTTTACATATATATGTTTTACTACATATATATGTTTTACACATGTGTATATACACAAGTATAGCATTATACAGCAATATATGTAATGCTAAACATTATTTTAGGACATTTACATCCACTTAACTGTGTACTCACCTATATCCATTTAACTTTTACAAAACACCATGACAAATGAAGCACATCTAAGGTGTTGATGATACACTCTGTGTGTTGGGGTGACAGATGGCAAGGGCAGAATCAAAGTGACAAGTAAGGAGGCCAGTACAATAATCCAATAGACAGATAATGGTCCTTAGATGAATGTGGTAGAGTGGAAGTGATATCAAATTACTGAAGGGTTGGAGTTTCTACATTTTGAAAACAATGCTGACAACTGGAGCTGATGGATGGGCAGCATCATGTAGGATATATCTCCTTTCTAGACCGCCTGGTAGCTGTGCTAGAATGTGAAGCATGCAAGATTAGAGGCAAATGGTCCAAGCTTCTCCACGCTTCCTGTGGACACTTGTCACTTAGTATCTTAGTATCTCTGGTGTTATTTCCCATGTAAAATTTGAAAGACAATTCCTGTATCACAAAGTTACTTGTGAATCAAATGAGATTACGTATAAACAAGTGCTTTAAGCCCCTTTTCATAAAAAACAAACAACAGATAACATTTATTAGGTGGGGAGCATGCACCAGACAGTGTACAGGTGCTTCACATATAATTAAATCCTCAAACTCTTTCAGAAAGTTTCTGCAATTATCTCTTATTTTATTCACAAGGAAGCAAAGGCTTTAAGATTTTAATTAACTTGTCTAAGACCCTATAAATTATATATGGTGTGACTAGAGATATTTAACACTCTACACATGGTAAAATTCAATGTGATAGTCCATTTTCTTTAAAATATAAAACCACAGAAAAAGCAGTACAGAAAGGCAAGAGATATGTAGCCACAAAACAAGTAGATAACACCAAGTGTTTCAGAACTAGTCATAGGCTTGAGAAGCCATTTTATTTCTCAAACTCATGACTAGTTCTTCACAAAGAAGAGGCTACAAAAGAAATGTAATTGATCCCAAAGTGCATTTCCTGACCATGTTTAAATGCATCCATAAGGAATGTGGACATCGTTCAAGCAGCACAAGTAGAGAGGAGTAAGGTCCTTGCCAAGGGACCTGGAAAGTTAAAGAGAATCTTACCCAGCAGGGACTTCTGATAGAGGTTATCTGATTATTTCGGTATGCCACTGACTCTACTCATTCTAGGAGAAGGCACCTGAATTCACTCTACGAAGACAAAGTTCATAGTATGTATCATTTTCATTCAGAAATGTTTTTAATAATAGCCAAGAGCAAAGCCTGACAGAGATGATCATTAAAAAGATGAAGAAGTGAAATTTAATTTGACTAAGAGACATAGGGTGGATTCAATGTTGAACAACAGACACAGAGTTTTGGTACATAAGATAAGGAATTAATGCCTTAAATATAAATACTTATAGAGATTTTCCTATTTTTTATAGTATTTCTTTAAAATTCCATGTGGCAAAACCAATACTGTGAACTAAATTTAAGCTGCTGTCAATGCAAGAGGAATGCTCCAAACTGAGGGCTTCAGATCTTGGATAAACAATCCAATCAATAGTTCTTTAGTTTTTATTTTTTTCCCCCCATCAGTACATATAAAGGAAATCTTGACCAAAAGAGAAGGCATAAAAAATAGTAAATTTAGAAATGAGTACATATAATTGTGTTTGTGTATATACAGATACATATGCATTTAGATGTATGTATATAATTATATACCCATATGCATGAATATCTAATCAAGATATGCTTTTATCTCAACTGTGGCATTTATTCATACTTCATAGCTTATTTTATATGCAAATATATGGTGAATTCTATTTATTTCAAGGAAAGCAACTACATTTTAACCTAAGGATAAACCTTAGCTTTCTTATGGCAAAGTAAATTAAAAGCTTTGCTTGAGCCACGTAAGTGGCTATTATCTTAAACTATGCAGGCTTTCTGATGAGGCAGAAAAATGGGAAAACATAGATGAAGGAGAGAAAAACTAAATATTTCTAAGGTCCACAGAAATACTCATTATAACAAAAAAAAATTTTTTTTAAAAAAAAACCTCCAATAATCCCAGTGGAAATAAAATGATGAGATAAACTGAACAGACATCATGACTTCATTATCTGGCATTGAAAATGTAATCAGCATTGCATGAGTTATATATATTTTGTTTGTAAACAAAGTGAAACTGGAAATTGAGACCAGTTTTTGGACACTGTATGTCAAGGACAATTTTAATAGGTATACAAAAAATGGAAATAAACACATTTACCTTCATCTCCTAACTTACACTACACAGGTAGATGCTGTTAAAAATAGTCATTTGTATGTTCATCAAACAGCTGACTTGCAAATTCCATGAGAAGACATACTCTTGGCAGAACCCACATGCTTGCTGACTGACCCCCCAACCTACACACACAGAGTTCTGTCTGATGCACAGTCAAGGGTAACCCTGGGAATGTGTCCTGCTGACAGACTCTCTCAGGTCCCAGGCAATGGGACTCACTGAGGAAAACAGAGATGGCTTCTTCCTACCATCAGGTCCTCTGGGCAAGCAAAAATCTCAAGCCTAGCCATAAAAGAACACTGAGAGAGCATGAAAGATGTGCAGAAGTGTCATGTTTACTGTTTATTTCCATATACATATATGTGTATATATATGAAAAATATATACATATTTTTAATTTGGGATATTTCTTAAGTACGAGCAAATACAAAAATTCATACCATCACTAGTGGGTAGGGATTGCAAGCCAGATGTTAACCCCTACTCAACAGATTTTCAGACTATAGGATGCAGATATCCTAGTTGATACATGGTATTTATTACAGAATTGCTCCCCTCTCCTTCTCAAACAACACTTTAAAAGATGCCCACGAATTCTGAATAAATATTGTAATTTGGATACATCACCTTTCCTTCCGGAGTCCTGGTTTAAAAAAAAAAAAAAAAAAAGGATTGTAAAATATGAAACGTTTCATCAGCTACAGATCTGGGCACCACACACATGCTGGAAATTTTAAGGCATTTCTAGATGAAGAACAAATAAGAACTGAGTAAGAAGGGAACACTCAGCTATTTGATGCAAGTGGAAAGTAGTTTCCCTAAGAAGTAAAAAGAGACTACTTACCACAAGTAAACTAGAAACTAAGGTGGGCACTAAAGATAATAAAAGGATTCTTTCGAGGTTGTTGGAGAGGACACCAGCACTGTAAGCCACAGGACATGGGATGCCACCGGAGACTTTCATCAGCTGATTCTTTTTTTTTTTTTTTTTTTTTTAAATTTTTATTGGAGTATAGTTGATTTACAATGCTGTGTTAGTTTCAGGTGTACAGCAAATTGAATCAGTTATACATATACCTATATGCACCCTTTTTTTAAGATTCTTTTCCCATATAGGCCATTACAGAGTACTGAGTAGTTTTCCCTGTGCTATACAGTAGGTCCTTATTAGTTATCTATTTTATTTACAGTAGTGTGTATATGTCAATCCCAATTTCCCAATTTATCCCTCCCATGCCCCTTACCCCCGGTAACCATAAGTTTGTCTTCTACATCTGTGACTCTACTTCTATTTTGTAAATAAGTTCATTTGTACCCTTTTTTAGATTCCACATATAAGCAATATCATATGATATTTGTCTTTCTCTGTCTGATTTACTTCCCTCAGTATGACAGTCTCCAGGTCCATCCATATCAACTGATTGTTTTTTTTTTTTTTTTAAGAAATTTGGAATATTTTCCTGTTCAGAATTTCCTCATTTTTTTCTTTTTTGTTAATTTATTTATTTTTGGCCACACTGTGTGGCATGTTGGATCTCAGTTTCCCCATCAGGGTTCGAACCCATGCCCCCTGCACTGGGAGCACGGACTCTTAACCACTGGACAGCCAGGGAAGTCCCAATATCAGCTGATTCTTCATAAACACATTTGTGATGCCCCCATCATCCTCACCTTTTGCCTTCTGGTGTTCATACCCTTGTGTGTTCCACTCCCATTAAGTGTGGGTGGGACCTGTTACTTGCAAAGATGACAAGATGTATGTGATTATGTTACATAAGATTGCAGCATCTGTCTGGTTGAAATCTTTCTCTTTCTTTCCATGGCTGGCAGAAAGGAGGCAGGTAGCAATGTTCGGAAACCCCACATGGCAAGGAACTGCAGAGGGTGTCTAGTTGCTGAAGGGGGCCTCCAGGTGACAGCCAGCAAAAAACCAAAACTCTCAGTAATGCAACCACTAGGAACCGAATGCTGCCAACAACCACACAAGAAGGGAAGCAGTTCCTTCCCCAACCAAGCCTCCTGGTGAGAACTCTGCCTTGACCAACAACTTGATTGCAGCCTTATGCTACCCTAAACAGAGAAACCTGCTAAACTATGCCTCTCATGACCCTCAGAAACTACGAGATGATAGATGTATATTTTTAAAATCGCTAACTTTGTGGTAGTATTGATCACAGCAATAGGTAATTAATAGAAGCAAACAACTTTAGACAACTGCTAATTTGTAATCTCAACATTAATAGGACAGCATTAATGATACCAGTTTAGTCATAACAAATAAACAGTTTGAGAACTTGACAGTTCCTGAAACTTCATAGAAATGGCACAATTGAGACATTAAAAACCACAAATGATTTTGAAATAATACGAAAATTTGTTCAGGATGTATTCATGAATTTACAAGCTATCTCTATCTATCTATATGAATAGAAAGATTCTGGGAATATATGCACTACCAGTTGACAATGCTTCTCTCCATGGTAGGAATATAAGTGATTTCTCCATTGGCTTTTATATTTTTATCAAATTGAAAGATACATATTTCCTTTGCAGTTTCCCTAACTTCCTGATTGATTTTTGTTTTTAATTTGTACACAATTAAAATTTCCTCTTTGGGGTATATAGTTGCATGGGTTTTTACAAATGCATTTGTCATGTATCATGGCCTTTGTAGTCAACACAGTCCTACAACTCCAAGCTCTGGCAACCACTTACCTGTTTCCATCCCTATCACTTTCATTTTGCCTGAAAATGAAATGCCTTTCATTTTCAGTAAAATGCCTTTACGTTTCATCTATGGTGTTCGTGAATAAGTAAATAGACTATTAACTACTAACCTAATGGTTTAAAGTAGCACACAGTTTTTTAAATAGATATCAGAGGTCCAAAATGGGTCTCACTGGGCTAAAATCAACATGCTAGTAATGCTGCATTTCTCTCTGGAGCCTCTAGGGGAGAATCCATTTTCACTTCAAAAAGCCACCCACATTCCTTGGCCTATGGCCATCTCCTTCCCTTTTCGAAGTCAACTATGTCAAGATGAGTCCATCTCACACTTGGTAGTTCTCTGGTCTGACTTCCAGCTTCTCTTCCGTTTTTATGGACTCTTGTCCATACCATCAGCCCACCTGGATAATCCAGGATAATTTTCCTATTTTAAAGTCAGTGCATTAGCAACTTTAATTCCATCTGAAACCGTAATACCCCTTTGCCATGTAAACTACCGTATTCACAGACTTCAGGCATTAGGATGTAGATATCTTTGGGCAATTATTATTCTGTTCACCACAGCGCTGTTTCCAGTTTTTGATGATCATAAATAAAGCTGTGTGAACATAAATTTCAGAATTCACTGGGTTAATACCTATGTGTCAGATTTGGGTCATATGACAACTATGATCTTTAAAAGATAAATTTGATGTTGAAGTACTAGCTTTAAAAAAAAAAACTACCAAATTGTCTTCCAAAGTGACTGTCTCATTTCAAATTCCCATTAGCAATGCATGAGAGCTGCTCCCCATCCTCATAAACATTTGATATTGCCAGTTTTTAAAATTCTAAAACATTCTAATATGTGTATAGTGGTATCTCACTGTGGTTTTAATTTGCATTATTCTAGTGACTAATGATATCAACTATCTTTTCATGTGCTTATTTGCCAAATATATGTAAATGTCTGTTCAAGTGTTGTGAATATTTTTTATTGTGCTGTTGGTTTTGTATTATTAAGTTTGGGGAGTTTTTATATCTTCTCAGTATAAGTAATTCATCAGATAAGTGATTTGCAAACGTTTTCTTCATTCCACAGGTTGTCTTTTCATTTGCATAACAATGTCTTTCAAAGAGCAAAATATTTTAAAGCTTGATTGAGTCCAATTAATCAACATTTCCTTTTATGGATTATGCTTTTGATTTCTAAAAGTTCTTTAATGAACCCATTGCAACACGGATTTCTCCTACGTTTTCTTCAAGATTTATCATTTTATATGTTATATTTAGATCCATGATCTATTTTGAGGGTTTTTTTGTTTGTTTTGCTTGTAAGGAATGAAACAAACTCATTATTTGAAAAGGCTGTCTATCCTTTCTCTATTGAATTCCTTTTACACCTTTGTCAAAAATAAGTTGAGGGCTTCCCTGGTGGCGCAGTGGTTGAGAGTCCGCCTGCCGATGCAGGGGACACGGGTTCGTGCCCCGGTCCGGGAAGATCCCACATGCCACGGAGCGGCTGGGCCCGTGAGCCATGGCCGCTGAGCCTGCACATCCAGAGCCTGTGCTCCGCAGCGGAAAAAGCCACAACAGTAAGAGGCCCGCGCACCGCAAAAATAAATAAATAAATAAAATAAGTTGAATATATTTATATGGGTATACTTCCAGGCTCTTAACTCTGTCTGACTGATCTATGTGTCTATCCTTCTGACAATACCACGCTGTCTCATTTATAGTAGCTTTACAGTAATTCTTAAAATTGGGTAAGGTGGGGCCTATGACTTTGTTCTTCATTTTCAGAATTTTAGAGTCTCAGAATTGTCTATTTTAGTTCCTTTCTTTCTCTTTCCATAGAAATTCTAGGACTGGCTTTTCAATATCTAGAAAAACTTTGGTGGGGTTTCAATTGAGAGTACCTTGAATCTAGAAATCAAATTGTTAGAGATGACATCTCAACAAAATTGAATCTTCCAATTAATAATCTCTTAATTTAGGACTTCTTTGATTTTTTTTAATCAGTGTTTTGTAATTTTCCACATACAAATTATGCAGATAATGTTAGACTCATATATAAGCATTTAATTTTTGGTGCTATTTTAAATGGCATTTTTAAATTCTAATTTCCGCTTATTCATCACAGTTATACAAGTATACGGTTGTGACATATATACATATATATTCTACAATACGGTTAAATTCACTTATTAGTTCTAGGAGTTCTTTTATAGATTATTTGGTGTTTTCTGCTTAGACAATTCAATTCTCAGGACGATTTTTTAAATTTTTTAATTGAGGTAATATTGGTTTATAATATTATATAAGTTTCATATGTACAACCTTATATTTCTACTTCTGTATATACTTCACTGGGCTCGCCACCAAAAATTTAGTTTCTACTCGCCACACGTAGTTGATCCCCTTTAGCCATTTTGCCCTCCCCGCTGTCCCTTACCCTCCAATAACTGCTATGCTGTTCTCTGTATCTAACTGTTTGTTTGGTTTGGTTTGGTTTGTTCATTTATTTTGTTTCTTTGTTTGCTTGTTTGTTTTTATTCCACATTATGAGTGAAATCATATACGGTATTTGTCTTGCTACACCTGACTTATTTCACTTAGCATAATACTCTCAAGATCCATCCATGTTGTTGCAAAGGGCAAGATTTCATCTTTTTTATGACTGAGTAGTATTCCATTGTGTGTGTGTGTGTGTGTGTGTGTGTGTGAGTGTGTGTGTGTATACAGATATGATATAGATATATACCATATCTTCTTAATCCATTCATTGAAATATACTTTTGAGTTGGTATTACTTATTCTTTAAGTATATAATAGACTTTACCATGATACTGTTTGGGCCTGGAGGGTTTTTTTTTAAGATTTAATTACAAACTTTATTTTATAATATACTCAAAAAGATTCAGATCCTCTCTAATGAGATTTTAAAGAATATTCTCAGGCTCAATTCATTGATTCCATTAGCAAATATGTACTATATTCTGTTCTGTTGCTAATACTGTATCCTATTTACAACAGGACTAAGAGAGAGTCCCTCTCTTCCAAATTTTTGCATATATTGTATGAAGAAAGATCTACTGAAAATGAAATATTTACAGTTAAAGAATATTTCCAAAATGAGTAATATATTTGCTGATACCAATGGCCTATCGATCCTATGATCTTGATAGGAAGAAAATAAAAGTGTGTCTAAAATGATACAGAAGGGATTTGGGATTTTTGAAATAGAGGAAAGGAATTGACTAAGTACCAGTTCTTTCCAAGGCACTGTGATGTAAGTGGAAGTTAACTGCTCAAACAAAAACAGAAGCATAGCCAAAACACTGAGTTACCTCCATTTCACATGGAATTCCAATTCCTAAGCTATTTAGTAATTTGCCCTAACACCACAAGACCAAATAGCAGAAAACTGAAGCTTTAACTTATTTCAGTAGTGTTAAAGCTCCTGCTCTTTACTTACATGATATTAGCAGATTGTTTCTAAATGGAGAAAATTAATTCACTTCTTAATTCTATTTGCCATTACTAAAAGAGGAAGCATATCCACACCCATGTTACTCTATAGAAACTGTGACTGAAGAATAGCTCAAGGCTATATGCATGTGGTCTCAAGTTAGCACAATGACTGTGACAGGAAGATACCTTCCTGCTTCACGTATGTGCCTCCATCATGTGTGTGCTTTGATGCCTTCATGTCAAGTAGGAGAACCAAAACATGCCAAACTGGCCAAGTTTTATTTCTAACATATTTCACTACCATAAGCCAAAGTATGAAAGCATTCTGAAGAGATTTTAACAGGTTTTCAATTGTGAGCAAGCGACTAAGTGTTTCAAGATCTCCACCTTGACTGCCCAGAAGGCAAACCTTAAAAAGAATATTCAGTAATTGATCATTGAAACTGAGTATTGTACACTGCTGAAATAATGAAAATAACTATAAGAATTGAAAAGTTACTTCTCTGACTCAGTTTGCATCTTTTCTGTGGAGATCACTCAGTACGTTCATTTTTGGTGTGTGGAACTGGCTAAGAAAGTTAAGTATAGTTCAACAGGTGTAGGGATAAGTTTCACAAAGAAGTTAAAACAATGTTTCAGAAACTCACATCTACACATTCCAGTTACATCAAGCACCTTAACCGTATTTTTGTGACATTCTCTTACTTCTCATTTCCCATACCAAGCACAAACTTTAATTTCAAGTTTTTCCATTTTGAGGTATATGTCTGTGACTTGGATAATGACTAAAGAATTCTAAAATGCAGTTGTCCTAATTAAAGTTAAAAGCTTTTGCACAGCAAAGGAAACCACTGACAAAACAGAAAGACAACCTACTGAATGTGAGAAAATATTTGCAAATGATATGACTGATAAGGGATTAATATCCAACATATATAAACAGCTCATACAACTCAACATCAAAAAAAGACAAACAACCCAGAATCTCCCAGCAGTCCAGTGGTTAAGACTCCACAACTCCAATGCAGGGGGCGTGGGTTCGATCCCTGGTCGGGGAGCTAAGATCCCACATGTCACATGGTGTGCCCTCCACCAAAAAAGAAAAAAAAGATTAAAAAATGGGCAGAAGAACTGAATAGACATTTTCCCAAAGAGGACACGTAGATGGCAAACAGGCACATGAAAAGCTGCTCAATATCACTAATCATCAGGGAAATGCAAATCAAAACCACAATGAGGTATCACCTCATACCTCTCAGGATGGCCATCATCAGAAAGAACAAAAATAAGAAACGCTGGTGAGGATGTGGAGAAAACAGAGCCCTACACTGTGGGTGGGAATATAAACTGGGGCAGCTACTATGGAAAACAGTATGGAGGCGTCTCAAAAAACTAAAATTAGAACTACCAAATGACTCAGCAACTCTACTCCTGGGTGTATATCCAAAAAAACAAAAACACTAATTCGAAAAGATACATGCACCCCAATGTTCATAGAAGCATTATTTACAATTGCCAAGATATGGAGGCAACCTCAGTGTCCATCAACAGATGAATGGATAAAGAAGATGTGGTATATATATGCAATGGAATATTACTCAGCCATAAAAGAGAACAAAATTTTGCCATTTGCAGCAACATGAATGAACTTGAAGGGCATTATGCTAAGTGAAATAGGTCAGATACAGAAAGACAAATATTGTATATCACTTATCTGTGGAATCTAAAAATTACAAAGAACTAGGGAATGGAACAAAACAAAAGCAGATTCACAGATATAGAGAACAAACCAGTGGTTATCAGTGTGGGAGGGAGGGGCAATATAGGGATGGGGAGTGAGAGGTAATAACTATTGGGTGTAAGATAGGCTCAAGGAAGCATTATACAACACAGGGAATGTAGCCAATAATTTGTAATAAATGGAAAAAGTCCTTTAAAACTGTATTAATTAGGGCTTCCCTGGTGGCGCAGTGGTTGAGAGTCCGCCTGCCGATGCAGGGGACGCGATTTTTTTTAATTTTTAAAATTAATAGACATACACAGAAAAAAGTGCAGCTGTCTAGAGAATGAGCTAGCTTCTAACGTGTTAAATAAATAAGAGGGAGTGAGAGGTAGACTGATTTAGACTACCAAGGTGCTCAGAAAAAGCATTGATATGTTGACTCCATATCCTGTCAACAAGCTGAACATAGATACAACAACTCCAGTCAGCATTCTAGCCAGCAGCTCACTCTTAAAGATACAGAGCTAAACGCAATGGACTTCTGAGGGAAATCTCCAAATAAAATGAGTTTAAAATAAATAAATAAGCAAAAGAGAGAGTGTTCAGGAAAACAGAGAGAGAGAAAGGGATTTCAAAGGAATTTATATAAGTGGGGCAGACCTACATTAGGAGGATTTTGAAAGAGGAAGTACCAGGAAAAAGTGCACCCATATTTGACATAATAGGAAGTCAGTATCTAAGTCTAACATTAATTACTTGAGAAATGCTAGTAAAAGCACATTCAATATGTATTCAGGAAAATGTCAGAAAAATAGCAAATAAAAGTTGAAAGTGTTTGTTTAAAGGTAGTTGGATTATGATATAGAGGAGAACTCCTGTCATCACTCTGAGTCTTTTAATATGATTCAACATTTTTAAAATATTTCCATGTATTATTCTGAAAACAATATTTATCTCTGCATAAATATTAAGCTCTGGCTAGAAATGTGACTGAATTCTCCTGAGTGGTTGGGGATAAGAAAGATATTTTTTGGTTTTGTTGCCAATTTTTGTGCCCATATAATGTACACTCAATAAAGTTGACAAGGTATGACAGTCCATGTTATAAAAAGTTTGCAGTCTCTAATGGGTATTCAGGGTAGGAGTCAGGGTAGAGGTAGAAGGGTGGACAGAATTTAGTAGATTAGGATATGTAAATGTTATAATAGACATATTTATACCTATAGAAAAAACTATATATGAATGTCATAGGATGTCTAGATTTCTAACTTGGACAACTAGGAGGGTAAGTATTGATAGATATATCCATAGAGATGAGAAACACAGAATGAATAATATGAAAAGAATCAGGAGACATATCATGGTGTGTGTAGGGAATAGGCACTTGATCAGACTAGAATCAATCAAAACTAGTATTTGAATTTTGAGTGAAGGCATAAAAGAAAAAACTTATAATTAAAATAGAATGCATACATGTATTCCCATGATGATGTCTTTTTGAGATTAATTAATTCTTGCTTTTGGGGTCGCTGGAAATTCGCTAAGCCCTGCCCATGTCCCAGCCTGTTTTTCATGTCTACCATTTGATTCTGCGTCAATCAATAATTTCACAGTAAATTATCTTTCTTCCTAAGTCAGCCAACATCCATTCCTATTTTAAACCAAAGATCCATAATGATAATACTGTTAATACTAACAATAACAATCGTCTGCTTTAGTTCAGTAATGCAAAGGGTATTTTTAAAGTGACATCTCGTAAGGGGTATTTTCAAAGGCGTTTTGAATTCCTGAAATTCATGCATTTCCAGATTTGTGAAACAGCAAATGAAACACAAATAGTTTGGACACTCACATTTCAGGGAAGAAATTCTATATGATTCAATTAAGTTCAACAAGCTCCTACTGAGTGACTGTTGTGTTCTTAGGTGCCAGACTGTGTAGACACCAGTCCTGTGTTAAGGGAGAAAAAGGTCTGGATTTGAAACACTATACTTTTGACAAGTCAGACAGAAGCCAATAATAATTTGCATAAAAACCTTGTTTCAAGGAGGAAAACTGTTCAACAAGGAAGAATATGTGGCATGTAAATGGTGAATAACAGAATGAATAACCAAGTCAAGGGAAGAGAAGTTGCAGGTAGTACTGGAACAGAGACACGAGCATGTCACATTTTAGTGACATTTAAGAACATCAGAGTAAAGGGATTATTTGACATCTAGTGTCACCTACGCCACTCCCTGATTGGGATACATTTCTCATTGGTACCATAGTGAAAAGGTATTTGTAGATGACTCCAGAGATGAAATCATTATTTCTAGAAGGGTAAGGAGAAGGGCCTGAAACTAAGAGAAGAATCTGTTGTTTGGAGTCACCGTGGAGGTGCTTAGAATGGTCGATAGAGTATATCCTGTGATGAGTCAACCTAGAAGTTGAGGGGTCTAGTCCCCTGTCCACAATACAGGTCAGCTATACAGGTGTTCTGGCTTCAGAGCTCTCTGTGGGTTTGGATGAGGCTTTTGATGTTCACACAACTTAACTTCTCCCTCTGCCCAATCCTTCTGTCTTCCTTTCCTGTACATGAAGTTGATTTGAAGAGTACTCCCTAATAAACATCCTGTTCACCACCTCAGAATCTGCTTCCTAGAGAACTGTCCTGCCAGAGATGGGATGCTTCTCCAAACTGGAGCAGAAACTTTTCCAAGGTGGTCATTACTATCTTACTAGACGATCAGTACAAACAACACGTTTCAGAGATACTGTCACCCACTTATCCTTTGTGCTTACCACCAGAACACGGCTACCTAGCTTAAGTACTGACTACACTAATAATTCGTATCCCTACGGTTTTAAGTACTGCCTCCCTGAACAAGCCAACCAGTGGAGAAAAAGGGCTAGTTATATTCAGTTTATGGTGCATCAGAAGTGATCGTAATTCTGAACCCCTGATAAAACCAAATGCCCTCGGAATGAACTGGATGCAGTAAACTGACAGTTTTAGAAAGCTTTTGCTCTCAGAGATACTCTCAGCTGTTTCTTCAACAAGTCTGTCAAAGGTACTAAACTGCCTACAAGTTTGAAACCTTCAAACAGGTACTGACAGGAACTGGTAAGGTAGAAATACAGTTGCCAGGGGAACGCCATCTGCTGCCATTTTCCTCACTGTTAATACTTACACAGAAAGACCAAGGAATCTGGTTTATGAGCCAAGATCTTGATGGTTTACAGTGCATGTTGCACATAATTACAGAGCACCAACAGGGTAACAAAAATCTGTGTTTTTCAACTGTTGGAAGTTCAAGAAGTTCGAGCAAGAAAATGTATTACCAAAATGTTCAGTTCCTTCTTAAACTTGATGAAAGGATGCAATCAATGAGGTCATGATAGATTACTCATCAGGTAACTAGAGACTTAATAAGACACATCGTAGAAAAGAAACTGAAGACAGCAGTTAGATTATATATTAGGAAGAAGTCTAGCTGCTATATCAAAGAGAGAAAACTGTTACTTAAATGATATAGCGGTTTATTTTGCTCTCATATAACAGTCTGACAAGGCTAGGGTATTAGGGTCATCCTACTCCTTTTGGTCATGCAGGGACTTAGGATTCTTCTCTTTCCCTGCTTTGCTAGTTTTGCATTAGTTATATACATTCTTGTTAGTTAGCCCACCTGAACATTTGTTTCCTAATTTTAAAATGGAGATAAAGATTCCTCATTGGGATGTCATGAAAATTAGCAGAAATAGCTTAAACAAAGCCTGTAGCACAGAGTATGCACAGGTTAATAAATGTTAATCTCATTTACCCTTAGAGATATATTTCTACTAATTATAAGTATCTGAGATATATTTCTACTAAAACCTATTTCAGGGCTTCCCTGGTGGCGCAGTGGTTGAGAATCCGCCTGCCAATGCAGGGGACAAGGGTTCGAGCCCTGGTCCAGGAAGATCCCACATGCCGCGGAGCAACTGAGCCCATGCACCACAACCACTGAAGCCTGCGCACCTAGAGCCCATGCTCTACAACATGAGAAGCCACCACAATGAGAAGCCTGCACACCACAATGAAGAGCAGTCCCTGCTCGCTGCAAATACAGAAAGCCTGCGAGCAGCAACAAAGACCCAACATGGCCAAAAATTAAATAAATAAAATTAAATTTTTTTTTAAAAACCTATTTCAAATGAAAATTTCTTTATGAAACTTTCTCAGACTTATCTTTGCCAATGTGTTTGGTACCCTTCTGATTTCCCATAGTAATTGGCACAGAACTTTTACATACAGTTGTTGTGTGTATGGGTTGTACACAACTATGATTTCCTGGAAGGCAGAGTGAATGCTTCAGGAGTCTGGGCATCCTAGGCAAATCCATAGTAAGAATATAGATAATATTTACCAGGGCATAAATAAGTCAAATAGGAGAGCTAAAAATGATTCAACTTGAATAATTCCTACTATTTGACAGAAGTGCCTCAAAATGCAAAACTCATCTTTATACACAAAGTAAAGCATTTACTGTTTTCACTTGGAAAACTGATTACAGCCACTTGCCAATTACATGGCTATAAGAAAAAAAAAAGCAAGAATGATTGTTACCAAGGGCTACAAAGGTTTGCAAAACTTTGGTTGTTGGCAGTGTACAGATAGCAAAATATTCGCTCTTGGCGTGATGTAGTGAGAGATTTGTTTAGTGGCAATGCTTATTCCACTGAGTGCAAATGGATCTCACAAGGAGGCAACCTGTACTTTTAGAGATTGGACCTCTGCTGCCTTAGATGCTCTGCCAATCCCTGAGAGCTACCCAGGGCAGGAGGCCTTTATAAACCAAAAGTGTCATATATTTTTGGTTTTCTTGATTGCACACTTATCACAGTATCTGCAAGAGCCACAAGTGGTGAAATTTGTACATTTCCATGATTTTTAGTTGTTTCCATTCCTCTTTGGCTGAATTTCTATTACCTCTCTGATCAGCAGGTGGGTTTTCCCCATCTGTAATCATTGCTGTCAGAACCCCATCAAGTGAGAAAGGTTCCCTATGCCTATTCACAAGGAACTTCCACTGAATAGCAATGTATTGCTTAAAGTCATCTGTTTTTAGTGACAACACAACTTTTCTCAAAGTGTATCGCACTTTGGTTTTTACAAAGCCGCATGTTTTCTTTGACTATTTTAAACAAAAACAAGACAATATGCTATTTATTAGTATGACTTATTTTATTGTTCTGGTGCTGTTCATATGGATCTTTTGTTATTTTAAGGAATAAGGATTTTTTTTGAGTGTCTTTCTTCCAAAATATTTCATTCTAGGCAAATAAATGAAAGCTTCTAAGGTGAGCTGGCAACAAATAGCCAGCATTGCTGCTCTTCCTTTTAGTCACAAATATTTCTTTTTTTTTTTTATTTATTTATTTATTTATTTATGGCTGTGTTGGGTCTTTGTTTCTGTGCGAGGGCTTTCTCTAGTTGCAGCAAGTGGGGGCCACTCTTCATCGCGGTGCGCGGGCCTCTCACTATCGCGGCCTCTCTTGTTGCGCGGAGCACAGGCTCCAGACGCGCAGGCTCAGTAATTGTGGCTCACGGGCCTAGTTGCTCCGTGGCATGTGGGATCTTCCCAGACCAGGGCTCGAACCTGTGTCCCCTGCATTGGCAGGCAGATTCTCAACCACTTCCGCCACCAGGGAAGCCCCAGTCACAAATATTTCTATTTATGGTTAAGGCTTAATGTTTTTTAATTAGCTCTAAGGACACAAAAACAATATAAGAGTTCTTCCTGTTGCATAGTAAGTTATAACATTTCTCTCAGTAATCTTGCTCAATGTCTCAAAATGTTTTTGAATCACTTCTAATACTGTGTGGGGAGATAAACTCTCCTTTGGTCTTAAAAGAATTGAAATAATCTTTTGGGAATTTAGAATCTGTTTTCAAAGAACGAATAAAGAAAATGAAACGATCATTTATCTGGCTTCAAAAAACAAAATATCACCCAGTGGAATGTATCATTTTTTACTAATGCTACAATCTCATAGATAATCTATGGAGATCTAGCGTTCTGACATAGAGAAGGAAACATTAATTTGAAATTCTGTTTAATGAAGCATATTTGATAAAATTAAATCCTATTTATTAGATCAATAGATACTTACTGATCATACTCAAGGGAGCCAGAAAAAAATCATAAAACAATCAAGAAGAATAAGATTTAGAGTCTAGAAAGATCAACTCCACTCTTAGCAATGTTATCCGCCATTTAATTAATGTGTTTTTTAGATTTAAAAAATGGAACTAGTAAAAACTACCTTATAGTGCTTGGGACACACTAAGGCACATAGAATGCAGAGCTCCTGTGCCCTCTCCATGTGAAATCAGGGCAAATCATCCTCCTGGCATATGGATGTATTCACCAAAGAGCAATATTCCATGAGCTTTGAGGTCCAGAGTTTGGGATTTCATAGCTAAGGTGTGATTGATTAACTTATTGGCCACATGTTTGAACTCAATCTCTGGCTCCCATCCCTGGAGGGTTAGGCTAGCTCAAAATCCCACCCCCAACCACACAGTTATCTTTCTGATGACCAGTCTCCATCCGGAAGCTATCTAGAGGCCCATCATGAGTCACCAGATCAGTAAAAACTCTGCTGTTATCACAGGAGCTCATGAATAATGAAGACAAGTATTCACTTGGGAAATTCCAAGGGTTTTAGAATTTTCCTCCCAGGAACCAAGGACAAAGGACAGCCAAACTCTTTATTATACAACAGGTAACAATTGTCCATATGTTTTCCAACTTCCAAACTTTTGTTATAATTTTCTCCTCACTTTTCTTTTTTTCTCCATCCTAGTGAATTTATGCCTTTAGAAAAGAATCACTTTACTGTATTGTCAGGTGGTTTTCTGGAGGAAGTAAAATTAGATTCATCTGTTCATTCTACTATCTTAAACTTTCTCTAAGACATTTTTTCTTCCAAATATTATTATACATTTTGAATGAAAGAGAAAGCTGAACCACAGAGGAAGCTGAGGTTGGTTCTGCTTTATAAAAAAAAAAAAAAAAAAGAGTGACAAAAAGCTCTCTTTCTACTCTTACTGAAGTAGAAAATGTGAATCCAGACCTTGAATCCAAAAGTGGAAGAAAGGTAAGATTTTGAGATGAAGGCAATAGTGGAATACATGTCACTCTTCACTGAGCCTTGCTGTGGTTATATGGAGACATAGCCACAAGTCCCAGAAGCTCCAGCTCTCTTTAAGGAGGTGGCTTACCTCCCTTAGGAGCAAGATTTAGTGTAGCAGTTTTAGCAGATACTAAGAAAAACTGAGAGTACAAACGTAATAAAGTTTTTTGAATTTTGCAATGGATGTTGAGTCTCTGGGGAAGAAATTTACTTACAGAGCTCTTCACTGGAAATGTGAGTTGCCCATTCACCAAGTTAGCAGATACAAATCTATTAATAAACTCTTACTAATGAAGCAGGATGCAAAACGCTAGAAGAGGAAGGAAAACTGAGATATTTTAAATATTTGGAATGGAAAGTTAAGAAAGGTGGTTTTAAGGAAGATTGGGAGCTGAGTTTTACCACTGCACATTTCAGAATTTCTCCTAATGCAAGGGGATGCTAGAGGCCAGTCTCCAAAGGAAGAGCCTAACTGCCGAAGGAGGTACTGAGAGAAATTTGTTCTATTGCAATATAAATGTTATTCCTCCCAATTAGTTTGTTGATGGAAGCTTTTAACCAATAGATCTTTTTTAACGTTTTGAAATAGCTCTTAATGTTTAATTACCTAAGCAACACATGATCACTTTAAATTTTTTTAAAAGCATTAAAAAATCAACAATACTCTAACACCTGTAGATGATCTCTATTAATGCACTGCTGCGGATCCACTCCTATACACGTACACATACACATTCAAGCACAAGACCACATACCCATGTACACATAGCCATACACAATAACACACATGGTCACATACCCACACGTGCACGTTAGAATACATATACCTGTATACATATTTGTACACATGTACACATACTCTGTATGAGACCCTCCTGTGTGTGACTAGTAAATCTAAGGAGGACTGAAAGCCAGTATTAGGGAAAGCTGAAGTTTAAAAATTTCTACCAGTATCTGCCTTCTATATTAAATCTGAATTTTTCCTCACTAGCAGAAAGTCCCTTTGTTCTGGAAGGTAATTTCAGCAAGCCCTTTTATTATGCAAATATAAAGCAAGGGCTCTTTGTTCCTAGTGAAGACCTGAGTGCAATAAAACTATCAGAGTCTGTATCCTTAGAGTGAAACTGTATTCTGTTTATCAATTTTAATTGAATGTATCTTTCAGCAGACTTTGTCTTGGAAGATTATGTTTTCTTTAGAGACTTTTATTTCCTAAACTTGGATATAGATGGCCCCCGGCTTATTAATAATATAATAATTATTATTATTAATTTTTGTTTTTAGGATTTATATTCTTTATTCTTAGAGTAGCTGGTTGTAGAACACGCTGGCTAGAAGAATTAAGAGAAGATCAATGTATAGATCTGACCTATTGTTTTCTCTTTGAATTCAGTTTCTATGTTAGAATTTATCTACCATGTGGCTAGTGCAGAAGGAGAAAAGTAGAGACTCATCTACTTCTTCCCATTATGTAGTCAGTGGAACCAAATCATAGCCAAAGGCAAAGCAACTTAGGGAAAGCTCCTTTAGAATGCCATTTCTTAGACTAGTCTTCTCCTAGCTTACTTATTGCCCATTCCAATTATCTTGATGACAATTTATAAGGAAGTGAGGAACCAATGTACTGTAATAAGTAGCGTTCAACAGCTTAATGTCTTCAAAATACATTTCTTCATACATTACTCGATCAATTCTGTCCTTCCATGAACAAGACAAGTAACCTTTTTGAATATAAGCTTCTACAAGGATAAGGTGAATACAGGTGAAGACAACAACATTATAATGAGTTGTTATTTGGTTAGAACTGTGAAAGCACTAAAGATGGTGCCAGGCACATGGTGGATATTCTATAAATGCTAATTGATTATACACTGGAATTCTCTGCCCTCATTGTGGGAAGGAATATAAATGACTGACAAAAGGATGCAGACTCTTAAATATAAACGTTGGGACAAGGAGCTCATCACAATGCCCTGAACACAAATTTACAAATCTTAGTTCTTATGATTGATGATGGTTTGTGCCAACCTGAGGAGCTGAACTGGATTTGAAGTAACACTACCAATACTTTAGAAACACACATATAGAAAGAGAGAGAGGGAGGGAGGGAAAGAGAATGAACACTTTTGAAAAGGTAGACACTTAAAAGGCTTGAGTGTTTGAGTATACAAAAATAAGGATTTTTTTCTTCAGCAAAAGAAAGGAAGAGTAGTGATAATACTACACATGTAGTAGTTCCTAGATGTTTATGCTATTATATAACACATCAATTTTAATCTTATATTTACCTTAATGAGCTGTCAGACACTCAATTTCATTCATACATTAACTCTGTCAATCAATATTGATTTAGAAAAGGAAGAAAAGGCAAAGGAATGTGAAAAAGACACAAATTAGATGAAATAAAGAAGACCAAATCAGTTGTGGGAAAATTTAAAGTTGCATTTTATTTTCCTATATGAATGTAATTTGAATTTAGAATCTTAGATGGGTGTCATAAAATGAGTAAACTATGGTTTGGATTCTCGATATAAGCATATCTATAACCAAGATCAGAATCTAGAAAACTGGCATGGAATAAGAAGCAAGCAATGCACATATGCGTTCCATTTTCAGAACTCCCCTATGAGGTCAATAATTCCCACAAAGAGGATATGCTTGGCTGTGCCACATCTATTGTAGTTATTTAAGGGTCTAATGTCCCATTACTTCTCTGACTTCCTCAATTCCATCCCCAAAATCTCATAGGTAGTTTTGCCTATGGCAGGTTGTCTGCAGAAATGATTGAAATGCTCCCCTATCTCTATCTACTCTCTTGGAATGTCCTCTACTCTACAGACTCTGGGCTTGGCATGTGACTTGGTTTGGCCAACAGGATATTAATTTGAAAGAGCTTACACATTGGGGTTTTCTTGCTTGCTGGGTTTAAAACCCTGAGGCTACCATGCGAATGATCCCAAGTTAGCCTCTGGAAAGGCCATGTGATGGATATGTAGGTGCCCTACTGACAAGCTGTCCTATACCAGACTTATATATAAGCAAGGCTATCCTAAATCACTTAGCTGCCAGCGGACCCACCAACTGATGCCAGATAATTAGTCAAGACAACCTAGACGGGCTTCCCTGGTGGCGCAGTGGTTCAGAGTCCGCCTGCCGATGCAGGGGACACGGGTTCGTGCCCCGGTCCGGGAGGATCCCACATGCCGCGGAGCGGCTGGGCCCGTGAGCCATGGCAGCTGAGCCTGCGCGTCCGGAGCCTGTGCTCCGCAATGGGAGAGGCCACAACAGTGAGAGGCCCGCGTACCGCAAAAAAATAAATAAATAAAAATAATTAACGGACAAGAAAACTCTCAGCCAAACAGAAAGAATCCCCAGGGCTTTCTCCCAGCCTATTAAGTTCATGCTACTATAAAAATATTCTCATTTTTTGATGGCTTCTGATTGCAGAATAAAAAAGATATGATACACAGTGAAATAACAGAATTAAGTTGATTCAGGATTAGTTTAGTTTTGGGCCTTAAAGAAAACGGTCACCAAACTGTTTCCCGAGGCTGACATGTCCATTGTGTGAGAATACGCAAGGTTTCTGGACACAAAGTATGCCTAAAATCTGGAAAACATGTCCAAGCTATTAATAGTTTGCCAAGGAAAAGTACTTGATATTGAAACATTACACAATTTTTAAATGCTATGCATATTAATATCAAATGGAGAAGTCTTTTCCATTTAAGCATAATAGTATTTGTACTTTTAAAATAGGATAACAACAACAAAAAAATAGGGTAACAAAAAAATCAGAGTCTAATTCTTCTGAGTTTACATTGCCAAGGTTGAATATGAATATCATTACACACTTTAACCACATCTTTGCTCTTCACCTAAGGTAGCATAACCTAGATAAAGGCAGAAGAAATGAGTAAAGCCTTAACTGCAGCATTCACATATCTACAATCCAGAGGGTGTCATATTCATTCACCTCTTCTGCACTGAGAAGACAGGAACTCATCCTACATCTCTTTCCACAGCCTGCTGGGGCAAAACTTTTCTATGGCAGCACAGGACTCCTAAATTCTTTGGATATTATATTTTGTTAATGTATCTTCCCAGTAATGGAAATCCTCATATTTGTAGAATACAAAATTATGACCCCAGTTTTTATCTGTATTAAAGTCTTTAAGTATATCTCAATTTAAGCAAATTAAGAAGCCTAAATGAAAATATAAACAAAAGATATATGAAGGTTTGCTTGTACTCTTCAATCATAAAATCCTTCACAATGAGCAACTTGAGAAAACAAGAATAACCTTTGCATAAATGTTATTTTACTTTCTTATTTCTAGGCAAGAAGGCAAAATGAGAGCAGGTAACTAACCCCCATCCTGATTTTCCACTTAAACGATACATCAAAAAAGTAGAAAACTCTATTATTCCTAAGAATTACTGTAGAGTTGAAACCAAGAAAGTTCTAAATATTTTTCCTAAATATAGAACTTATTTTCTGCAAGAAAAAGACTAATGTTTGTCTCTGAACTTTGAAAAAGGAGTGTGCTGAAAAGTTAAAGGGCAGACCCCAACACAACTAATACAACCACAAATGATGTACAGACACTGGAAACAGTTTGGAAGTTGGGAGTGGATGGTATTTGAGAATCTTTCCGTTATCCATGTAAAGTATCTCCCTGTGTGGAGGCCCCATGAAAAGGATCTTTTACAATAGAAGCTACAAGTAGAAGGGAAGATCAAGCACTTGATCCCAGCATATACCCTGTGCAAATAGTTATGAAACCCACATAGAGAAGGTGAGAATAAAGTATGCTGCTAAGTATTCCTCACAAAAACATCTTCTCTTTCTGGGAATACATCTAGACAATATTTCCCAAACTCTCTTGCAGTCAGCTATAATACATGGAATTTGAGCAGATATATGTGACTTTTCCAGACCTAGCCAAACAAAACAAAACAAAACAAAACAAAAAAACCTTCCTTCCTGTGCTGCTCCAAATCATTCTACTTCTTGTTAACTGATGGCAACCCAGGAATCCATGTGTTAAAGGTAACAGAGCTACTGCCAGCATGGGTCCTCCAATGGTACATTAAATATAGCTTCCCCACCCTCCCCACTCTCCTGCTCCAAAATGGAACTGCACTGGACCTTAATGAGAGCAATCAAAAATTATCTATCATGTTGTCAAATTACACATTTGAGTCTATTTGTTATTTGTCCTACCCTAGGGTAACTAACCCATCTCCTGCTGCCTCTATTTGGGATGGTAAAATTTAAATAACAGCTTTCACCAACCCAATGTATTAAAAACAAGAGCAAACAGAGAAAACTCAGTTGAAACGACAAGACAGTCTTGCAACTATCTCCTTCGTAAAATGCTCTATTGTGAGGAAGAAGAAAAAAAATTCAGTGCAATCTAACTGGACTCTTAATAAGCTTCAAAAGGACATGAAACTTTGACTTTAGGAAAAGATGGGGGCATAAAAGCAGGTGTCTTACCCTCTCATGTGAAAACATACTAAAATTACCAAAACGAAAAAAGTAACAGGGTGGAAAACACATAACTGCAACTAGAGAATGACAACACCCACAGGAATTACGGAGTTTGGGGACCAACTGAGGCAAGTCTTGAAGGCACAGCAAATCATGAGAGAAATGGAGGTATTTCCAATTGGAGCCATGAGACACATTCCAAATTCTCAATAGAAGACACTAGTTTTACCATAAAAGTAACAGGGTGATGTTAATGATAGTGATGACAGTGATGACGATGATGATAATTCAGAAAACAGGAAAAAACTATGAGAAAGTTGCTGCTTTCCACTCTTGAGGAAGTAATTAAAAATGAAGCTGAAATGTTAAATGAAGTAAAGGAAAATACCATGCCATCAAAGATTTTAAACTGTATCAAATTCTGAATATTGAAGTTATATGTAGAGGAAAAGTTTAAGCTGTTGTGTAACAATGTAGAAGAAAAGTACTAAGACTTAAAACATATTCCAGAGAAGTTGGTAAATGTGGAAGACAGATAATGGGGTCATAAAAGGCAGAACTTTGTGTCCCTGAAGAGAACATACAAGCAGTAGAGCACTGATAAGAGCACTAGAAGATCTAGGCTCAAATTTGGTCTCCACTTGAACTACCCTTATCATTACCCACAGGGTAGCAATATTGGGCAATATATTTATCCTCTCCATACCCAAGTGTCATCATTTGAGAAATAAGTATAATAGTCATATCTCTCTTACAGAATTACTGGGAATATTAAAAATGATAATACATATAAAATAATCATGACATCCTGTTAGTTCATGCTTAATGCATACTCAATATTACATGATATTGCTAAATGTAATATTTTAAATTCAAACATTTTCATCAAATAATAATTTTATTATCTAAACTTACAAATCTGAAGATCAAATGAGTTGTTATAAATGGAAACATTAATGAAATGTGACCAATATTTGGATCAATTCAGTTCAGATTTTTGAACATCAAGGAACAAAATGAATTAGAATTATCTGATACTAAATAATGGACAATAAAACCTGCAATCCCTATAAAGCACCATCATTTCTCTTCCTGACCAATATTACAGGGAATAAACAGAGTAATATTCCACCTCCAAGGCCTTCTACATCCTGCCTTATTTTTTGGTTGCTGATATTGTTACCAAATATTAGCAAAATGAGAAGTGACAGAAGTGGGGCAAATAGATAAGAACCACATCTGGCCACACAGTTGCACACATACACATACCAGAATATGCAGGACCAGTTTTCAAACTGGTACAATTCCTGGACTCTTAAATCTACAGGGGGTAAAAGAGGGATTAAGCCTATTCTGTCAGAGGGTTCATGTGGCAGATTTTCTCTCTCTGTAAAACATTATGTATAGTACTCTATTACCTATATAAGATTTTAGTTTAACAAATTTTTTTAAATAAAAAAGTGTTCTGTCTTAGTGTTTGTTAAAGGTGCTTTCCTTTCAATAAGTTATTAAGAGTGTTTAAGGGGAAATTACAAAAGAATGACTCATGGAGTACTAACTCAATGCCAATTGTATTTATTCTTAATTTGTCTAATATTCATGTTTCAATAACTTGGTGAAATAAAATGTTTAAACCAAAATGCCCAGTTAAAAGTTGAAGTAATTATTCTGAATAATTATTAAGTTTATGGAAAATAATACTCTCTCTGTATAGTCCTATAAATGAATGGTTGATTTCTAGGAGATGAAAAAGGTTACACTGATGAATGATTGAGACAGTCTTTCATTCTTCATTAGGAGTGAATTAATTTCTTGAAGAAATAAATGATCTTCAGTTGTTAAATGTATAAATTTCATTTCAAACATGCACAGTCCTCGATCTATTTAAAGACTGATATGTCAATGATGAAATATAAATTGCAGAAACTAATCAGGTTTAGAAATCCTGAGCTCTTGGCTCTGGTTACTGCTGTGATGCTCTAGCATGAGCACATCTCAGCCTGATTATGAGAGATCAGAAGGAAGAGGTGGCATTTGGAGCAAACAGCTCCCACATAAATAGATGTGATTTGTTATGAATTATGGAAAACAGGATGAGAATTTTGAAAGGATAATTCTTAACAGACTACTCACTATCGAATAGAATGTCACAATTTCTCATATTTGAAAAGGCTGATTATGGAACTGCAAAGAAGATAGGTTTTAACCTATATTCTTTCTCTTTTTAAAAAATTTGCACATCGTATAATGCAGTATGCACATTCTTAAATTACATATTTATTTCAGGGAGAATGCAAGTGCCTTTCTTAGTCCTGCATTTGTGTTTTCCTCTAGACTCTTTTTTGATTTTGTCAACTTCAGTGTATAAAAATAGGAAGCACATTAATGTTCTGTAAATTTTTGTTAGGTGTCTTTTCAAAGATCTTCTAAGTCGTAAATACTGGAAACAATGGTAATAATAAAAGTAATAAAAATGCCCTGTGCATTTATATTGTACTATATAATTGAAAATTTGTTTTTACAACTCTTATAATGCTTATCCATAATTAATCCTTTGGATAATACTGTAAGGAAGATATTTCCCAGTTCACAATTGAGGAAACTGAAACTCGGCACAGTTAGGTAATCGAAGTTGGAGAGGGCCACAGCCAGAAAAAAAGTCCTAAGCTTTCTGATACTAGAGACCAGTTTAATAAAATTCTACAACAGCTGTGTGATTAGGTTTAAATATCAATAAAAAGCAACAAAATAATTTGGTAAAAATAGATAAATCGATTCTTCATTGTCTTTCAATCCCTGGATGCCCTTTCATGTTTAGTTTCAAGTTCTAGGAAAGAAAATAATCACATGGAGGCCACTTATTATCTGTGAAATCCTGGAATAGACCCTTTAAGAGTAACAGTTTAAAAATATTACCATTCTTAAATGTGCAAGGTCAGAGAAGTTACTTAATTTATCAAAGTACACACAGTAATCAACGGTAAAGCCAGAATTGGAACCTAGGTCTATTTGATTACTAAACCCTTTTCATTATATCATAGCTTATAATATCTCTCATTTCAAGTAGCATGTAGTTTTCTGGCATCTATCATATGCGAAGAATAACTGCTGTCGAGAAATGCCAGTATGACTGCTCTCTTTACCCCATAAGACAGCATCTTTTGAAAATAAGTAACACAGAGAGTAGACCAAGCTGCTCAAGAGTTTTCTTAGATTTAGGAATTTAGATGGAGGACACCAATATAGACGGTCTAGCTCTATATCCTGTTTACATCCACTTTAAAAAAAAAATAGGTTAGTTGTCAGCAAAACTTCAATGGTTTTGACCACTGCTGAAAATTTATCAGTCTTCATACAACTCAAATATAATCACCATATATATAAAATAAAAGACTTAAAATAACCAAAAAAATGAACAGTGAATCACAACCCACCTTGGAAATATATTAGGTCTTTGACTTCTAGAATAGGAGAATTAGCACTAAAAGAATAAACTTTTGGATTCAGAACACTGGTATTCGAATTCTAACTTCTTCTAGGTATGGCCTTAGGAAAACTATTTAATCTCTCTGTGATACAGTTTCCACATCTGTAAAAGTGGATTACAATTTCAGATACAAAAACAAACTGAAATATTCTTTCGATAGGATATTAGAAATAACTAAACATAATGATTCCATTTTCCAATGACCTCTGCAAGGAAGATTAAAGATTTGGTTGAAAATACAGAACAAAAAAATTAAAGTATTCCAAACTATGTAAGACAAGAGGAAATAATCAACTCAGATTCCAACTTTAAGAACAGAAATAGTTTGAGAATGATTAAGTTGCTATAATACTATCATACTATCATATCTAGTTGTAGCTTATCAAATCTTACTCATTGTATGATCTGTAGAAAGTAATTTCCTGTAAATTAAGTTCAGTTTCCCCGTCTGAAAAATTCAGCACATGTAAAATAAGGACTGTATGAATTTCAAGTTCTTTTCAAAATATAACAATTTTTTACATAAAGATCCTAATCTGCCATTAATCGATTTATTTAAATTCCTCAGATTTCTTTATATTCACATCCTATCCAAAGTTAATAGTACTAGCTTTCTTCATGCTATATAAACTAAACAGCCAAATGTCTTTACAGTTCACATGAAATAATTTATTACAAGATTTCCTTGTGATAGCTCTTGTAAATATTTTTGTTAAGTGATAAAATGCAATCAATCATTAAATGAGTATTTGATCTCATTAACCATCATAGAGATAATCAATATGTAAAAGAAAAAATAAAATCACTGCAACCAACTTCTTATCGGAATAAGCCATTGTGATTACCACAAGTATTTTTCCCAATTAGTTCAACACTTCCAAGAAGTAGAACAATTTTCTCCCTTTGCTTTACCAGAAAATTGGACCTATTATTTTATTACTGTACCATTGGTGACTGTCAAAATGCTTAGTTTAGTACAGAATAGTGTGCATATAAATGCTCTACTAAAGGTCCCAACGGCAGAGTAGATTCCTTTAACAGAACTGTATTTGGGAAGATGGGCAGTACTTCAGTAAAGCAAATAAAGCACAGGAAATAGCATTCTCACTGTTTTTTCCAGAGAAAAGTACAGTCTATTACTTATCTCTGAAAAAATGGGAATCCCCAAGCACATTAGCAGTTAATACATGAAAACTAAAAATCTCCTTTATTTAAAGAATATAACATTTAACACAATAGGTTGTAAATTCTCTAGTCTTACAGCTAGAGTAAGGCTCTAAAATACAGTCTTCCTAAGGTGGAGTGGTACAATTTATTTTTTTAAACCATGAGGTCCCAAGTCCAGCCACCAGTAGTACAAAGAAGTGGATGGAAGTGAATTCTTATTTGTTAGTTTAGATTCTTTATTAAGTGCAGAGTTAAATGTAACTGAATGAATGTATGAGTGACTGTGTGCCTTGCCCACCTGCATTGACCAGTTTCTACAGTTTCAAATGCTTAATGTGTTTTTGTGAAGGAATATAGAGGACAGTTTGAGTTCTCCTTATGTCAGTGTTGTGAGATTCCTGCCCCTATCCACATCAGCTAGTCACCTTCTAAGAGTCACAACTGACTTTTCACTCCTTCTATTTTCTGAAAGGAAGGAAGTGAGGTGCCTTTTACCTGTTTTGGAGCTTCCTTGGTTAACAAAGTCCTGGGTCTTCTTGTCCTGTCCGCGTGCTCCCCAACAAGTAAACAGAAATAGGAGATGAATTCAATGCATCAGCTTGACTGCCTCCCCCTTGGCCATTAGCTATACTTCATAGACAAGAACGCTAATGTCTTCACGTTCAAATATGAAACTACTTTTAATTTGCTAGCTTATGTTTGTCTGAAACCACCAAATTCTGTATCTCATGACACTGAACCTGAATGTCATAGTGATTTTTTTTAATGCGGAGTACCATAACCCCCAATCAATTAGCCTTTCAAACATACTCATAGAAAGTAGTTATTTTCTTCTATAATTGTCAGATTATCAGTTAAATTATTACATCTGAGATCAAAATAACATGTTGCAGCTTAAATAAGTGGAAGTTTGTTTCTTTCTCACACATCAGTTCAAGACTAGGAATCTAGGATTGATATTGTAGACCAAGTTCTTTCTGCTTTTTTGCTTCGCAATCCTCAACATGTGGATTCCATCTCATAGTCTAAATGGTTGCTTCAATTCCTATCATCATAACTGCCTTCTAAACAAGGGAGAGAGACCAAGGAATTCATGCCTATTCTCTTTAAGGGCAGGACTCAGAAATGGTACTTATTACATATGCTCACATTCTATTGGTTGAAACTTAGCTGAAGAGCCACACATAATATCAAGCAATAAAGGGAAATAAAATCTTTAGTTGGGTGGCCATGTTCTACTGAGAATTTTATTACAAAGGAAGGAGAATGGAAAGTGAGTACTAATTAGCACTACCTGTCCTAATCACTTTTTCATCTACCTAAAAGCAGGAAAAATGGGCAACTGGGATCCCTATCCTTTCACTCACTATGAGCAAGGTAGTGAGAGAAATGCTGGATTTTCTAATGTCACGGACCAGGAATACCAAATATCATTTCCACTCTCTCCTCTGTCTGAGTTGAAAGTTCTTGGTAGGTTTAACAAAACCATTTTAAATTATGTGGGTATTTAGAGATAATAAAAGCAGGCATAAAATTTTAAATTTCTGATAATTTAAACATTTCTTACTCTTTACATCTGTCCTAGTTATAACTTCTTGACCAAAATACAACCAGCACAAGAGAATGTTCTAAAGGACTGTGGTTGAGTAATTCATGGGTTCCATGGTCACAGTCTTTGGGAGCTGACCAAGATTCATAGCAGGCCATATTCCATCATAAATACACTCTATATACCTCTAAATGGCCAGTCCTCTTTTTGGAGATAATTTCAGTGGTCTGAAGGTGAAACTGATTGGACAGTTTTCTCAGTACCTCTATTACTGAACCCAATCAAAAATTAGTGCTGCTACCAAATGTAAAATAGACAGCTAGTGGGAAGCAGCTGCATAGCACAGGGAGACCAGCTCAGTGCTTTGTGACCACCTAGAGGGGTGGGATAGGGAGGGTGGGAGGAAGACGCAAGAGGTAAGAGATATGGGGATATATGTATACATATAGCTGATTCACTTTGTTATACAGCAGAAACTAACACAACATTATAAAGCAATTATACTCCAATAAAGATGTTAAAAAAGAAAAAGTACTGTCTCTGTGAAACAGTCCTCTTTCCTGGAGTAACAGTGAAGATTCACAAACTTCTGTAGAACCATCTATGTGCCAGAAAGTTACAAGAGTTCCAGATAACCAAGTTAGCTACACATACTGCCTACGGTAATTTTTTCTAATGTTACCTCTAATATTAATTCTTTGCTATTTCAACATACATGTAGAGGATTCTTACAATATCCTAGTTTTCCAGTACCTTGAAATGCCTTCCTCAAATGATCTTGTCATTCCACTTATCTCAGCCGCTCATTCCCTTAAGTCATCCCAAAAACCTGAATCAGTTGCCACCAATGCCCAAGACCATACATACGCCTTGTTCTCTTCCAACACCTTCATAGTGACATGTGTTTCTGCATGGATGTTAGGAAACCCGGAGGGAAGGGAAGAGGCAGTATTGATGTGGTAATGTAGAATTAGACAGTGAATCAGAAAAAAGTGCTTAATTTGACTGAAAAAAAAAAAAACAACAACACCCTGCTGAATCAGACTGAGTATTCCTGAAGGTGCTGAAATTAAAGTTTTCCCTGCCAAGTGGACATGAGAGCTCATGAAGAAAATTAAATTGTTAGAAAAACAGAGTTTCAGTTGAATACACATCTGTTTTGTAGCTATTATTTATTTATGTTATAAATTATATCATTTAAATTAGCTAACTGGACCAAACAGTCCATATCCCCAACTACACTCTTCATCAGCTACTGATGAATTATGTAAGACTTCAGAGATACTCCACAGCATTCTCTCAAACAGGAAACATAAAATAAAAGGAAGAAAAAAGAAATCTTAATGGACAAATGTTGGCTGTTTTCTTTTCCTCATTAGCCATCAGTATGTAAAACAATTCAGTTCTTAAACCTGACACAGAAGATCACCAGCTCCCTTACAAACCACACAGCGATTCCTGAAATCTAGACAGAGGTTTTGGGTCCAAGAAGCATTAAGGCCAATTATGCACAAATAACCAAATTTTCCCAAATTTCTTAAATTCATCTTAAATCAAGAATCCAGGGCGCAAGAGGGAAGAGATATGGGAACATATGTATAACTGATTCACTTTGTTATAAAGCAGAAACTAACACACCATTGTAAAGCATTATACCCCAATAAAGATGTTTAAAAAAAAGAATCCAGGGGCTTCCCTGGTGGCGCAGTGGTTGGGAGTCCGCCTGCCGATGCAGGGGACGCGGGTTCGTGCCCCGGTCCGGGAAGCTCCCACATGCCGCGGAGCGGCTGGGCCCGTGAGCCATGGCCGCTGAGCCTGCGCGTCCGAAGCCTGTGCTCCGCAATGGGAGAGGCCACAACAGTGAGAGGCCCGTGTACCGCAAAAAAAAAAAAAAAAAAAAAAAAAAAAAAGAATCCACACTGGCACTGAGACTCAGATATAATGTCATTAAGTAATTCTTCTTTAATATCGCTCATAAATCATTGTTCTATGATAGAGCATTCCTCTCAGAATGGTCCCGATGGAGTTTGGGGTCCCTTGGAATTGTCTTATTCTCCTCTTTTAGAATACCCATTTCCCCCTCATGTCTCAATGACTTCAGTATCTTGCTTATTGCCATTTTTCACTAATATCACTTCTGCCTTAATTGTTTGGAATTACAATGTACATGCACAATAAATGATGCTTTCAGTACCTTCACCTGCCACTTTCTCAACAACCTCTCCTCCGACGATCCTCTGCCACCACACCTCATTCATGCATCCCCTTGGCCATACATGGTAGATCTTATCATTACAATACCAGTTGCCCATCCATAATCTGTGTTGTACTCTGAGCAAGTACCTTTTTTCTTTTTCCAGCTCACTAACTCTAGTACAATGGCTTACAACTACCCTTAACCCTACTAGGTCCTGAAACTCATTGATCCTATAAAATGTAAGTCCCTTTTACATCCTTTGCTTCCTCCTTTCCTAGATATGCTGCATGGTCAAGTATGATTACTATATTGCATATACACACTTCCCTACTTTTTCTTACTTTGCGGTATTCATTTGGTAAAACTATAATGCTGATTAATCCAAATCTTTCTGCTCCGTGCCTGTGTTCATAAAGTTGAATGTAGTTGGAACAATGCTCAAAACCTGACTAATCACCTCTCTTTGAAGGCATGGCTGTGAATCTCAAATCGACGTTTAATGCTACCAAGTGCCTGTACTCTGCTTAGCCTACCCATTTTCTCTTTTCTTGCTTAGGTGACTTTCTCATATCTTCCGCTCTCACAGAAACCCCCAATACCTCCTCCCCCATTCTCCCTCCCAGTTGATAACCTTCTACCTAATTCAATGAGACTACTGAGTCTTCTGTACACCCCCATCCCCAAATCTCCCTACTTACTAACATCTATATCCATATATCCACATATTCTGCATTCTCACCTGCTACCATAAATTAACCACCCATGTTCCTTTATAAAGTCAGTTGGTTAACGTTTGTATTAGGACCCCATCCTATGTCTCACATACTCAAGGAAACCATTTCAGCACTTCTCTTTCTCCTTTCTCACTTACATCATCAGTTGTTCTTTCTTCTGTTAAGTCATTCCCGTCAGAAAAAAAACAATATGTTATTCTCTCCAATCTTACAAGGAAAGAAAAAATAAAAGCAAAAAAAAAAAAAAAAAGTCTCACTTGACTTACCAGCTACCACTCCATGTTTTTGCTCCCCTTGCAGGAAACTTCTTGAATCCATTGTCTATGCTCATTGTTTCAAAGTCCTCTCCTCTCATTCTTGCTACATCTACTCTGATCATGCTTTTGCCATTCCTGTTCCCACGCACCATAAAAATACTTTGTCAAGGTCACCAGATGACAACTTGCATTATTAAATCTAATGCTCAATTCTCAGTTCCTAATCTACTTGATTCTTCATCAGTTTTTGACTTCATTCATTCTTTTCTTCTTAGTACACTTTCTCCACAAGCCTTCTCAGATACTGTGCCCTTTTTTGTGTTTTTTCTTAACTCACCGGTCATATTTCATTTTCTTTTTCTAGGCCCGCCTCTTCTACTTTAACTCTTTATGTAAAATTCCCCAAGGTCCAATCCCTGGTCCTCTTCATTTACCCAAAAATGATATTTTCTTGGCGATCCTGGCTGGTCTTATGACTTTAAAACCTATCTGTGAGTCAACAATTCCCATTATTATGTTTCCAGATCAGATCTCACTCCTCAACTACAGACATATATTTAAATGCCTATTAAAATCTCCACTTATGAATCTCTTGGACATCTCAAACAGAACACGCCCTAAATTAAACTCTTTAACTTTCCCCAAAGACTCCTTCTGAAGCCTCTCCATACCAGCAGAAATCTTGACATTTCCCTTATCTCCTCTTTTTCTTTCACACTCCATGCCAAATGTGAAAGGAAATAAGGGAAGCGCTTCAATCCAAATATACATGCTAATTAGTGATCCCGCATTACCTTCACTGTTGTTCACTCTGGACAAGTAACCAACATCTGTATCACTGCAATATCTCCCTGTCTCCCTCCTTCTGTCTTTGCCCTTGACATTCCAAGGTCTAATCTCGATAGAGCAGCAGAATATACTTTTAAATTGGAGGTCATATGATGTCACTCTTCTATTCAAAATTCTCAGCTATTCCTCATTCCATTTAGAATAAAACTAAAATGGCCCACCAAAGCTTCTGGGAGAGGGTTCTACAACACCTCTAGCATCTTCTCCTCTATTCTCCTTTGTGCTGATTCTGTTAGAGTCACCTTCGAATATTTCAGGTATGCTTTCACCTTGGGCCCTTGCAGTGGCTGTCCCCTACAACTAGAAAGCTCTTCCCCTCCACTTCCTTCAAAGGTTTGCTCAATGCCCATCTTCTCAAATAGGCCTACTCTGATCGCCGTATACAAAATTCCTACCTTAGTCTCCCCAATACACCCACATCTTACCCTGTTATACTTTATTTTTCCATACCACTTCACATTTTGCTGGAAATATGACCTTCAAATAAATGACATTTACAAATAATATAGTTATTTATTATGTTTTACTATTTCCTGCCTCTCCCTGTTAGAATGTAAGTTTTACAAGAGCAAGAATATCTGCCTGTTTTGTATATGGATCTCACCCAAGCAACTAATCTCACCTAAGAAAAAAATGCCTAGCACATATAAAGCACTCAATAAATATATGATTAACTGAAAGAAGAAAATATCTTGGTTCTAGAGCATGGCTTCCCTTTTAATTTTTCCTTCCCTTTTCTTGTACACTAGGGAATAATTAAAATCGAAGTTATCTTAATGTTTCTCCCTAGTTAAATTAATCAGGACACTTCCTGTAGAAAAGTGACAAAAATATAACTCAAATAAACTTGAGTTAAAAAAGAGAGTGTATTGGCTTCAGTTAAGTGGGAAGCTCCTGGAGGAGGTGTAGGAAATGGTTTCAAACACAGTTCCATTCAAGGTTTCACATAAAGTTCCTAAGTTTCTCTCTTTTCCTCAATTTCTTGGATCTATTTCTTTCTGAAGGCTGACCTGATTCCTTCCTAAGACATATGGGCTTCCTCCATGTCGTCAGGGAAGTTGGCTCTGGCAGCCCCAAATTCGCATCCTGTCAGCCTTATGTCCCCAAAGCAGGAAACAGTCTTCCCCACTAGCACTCTCAGAAATGCCTTGTGAAGGGCTCTGGCTGTCCAGATGAGAGGCACTGTCTACCTTTTAGTTGGGCTGCCAGAGGTCAGGATAGTATTCATAGCTTTACCAGGACTATGGATTTGGAAAGAGGTGGTCCCTCTAAGGAAGAAATGCTAAATAAACAACATATTTACTTTATATCGCATTCCCTTCTTTTTTCTCCTTACCCTGTCGACTGGGATGCTTCAGAGCCCAATTTCTCTCTGATGGTACAAATCAGCCAAGAAGGCATGTGTAGGGAGACAGGATAAGACAAGAAGATTCTAACTGGAGCCAAAGCGTTTGAGAACAGTGGACCTTGTCTGACCAATGCTGTCCAGAGATTTCAGACTAACTGTATTTCATTTCATTTTAATGTAATAAATATTTAAAAAGAAGAATGGTTAGTTTCATATGATTAATGAATAAAATATTTTTAAAACTATTAGAGTTTTACCCATTTATATTATTGTTTCAACTACATGCTCATGTTTTTATTCATCCATCAAGTCATTTATGTGTCTGTCAGATAAGAAAAATTATTCCATACCTACTATGTACAATGCAATGCACTATGCCAGTAATGGGAATGCAATGAGTAATAAGATATGTTTGATTCAAATTAACATAAATACTTAATTACATTTGCAAAATTCCATTTATGTAATCAGTTTGCTAAATCCATGATTATAGTAGATAGGTTTTGTACTTAGAAATTTCCTTTTCACTTCTCCAAAATTATCATAAATAACATTTATAGAAAGCTAACTCTGTGTCAGGCACTCTGTTAAGTATTTTTATGAATTATTTCATTTAATCCTCAGTTTTCTGTGGGAGGTGCTATTATTACCCCCATGTTACATAAGGAAACTGATAAAAACCCAGGAATCTGTGATACAGGTCTCACAGTTTGGAAGAGGTGGAATTAGGACTCAAATCCAGTAATCTGATTTCAGACATAAAATTTTTCAACACTCTGCACTCTGTCTTAGCAAAATATTTTAATGACATTTAGTGCAAAGTGACCCATGACCCATACAGAAGAAATAGCCACAGACTATAGGAATGGTGCTTAATTAGGTGTGGTGTCCATCAAAAACCAATCTTAATACAAAGAATTCTATTTTCTTTTCAAAAAAAAGTAGTTTAATATGACTTACATAGACAGTTTCTAACTAAAAGAGTCCAAGTGGGACTTGTGAAACAGCCAACTTATTGTTGGAGATACTGTAGGCAGAAGCAATTGCAGTAGTATAGATTCTTGCTACAAACCTTTTGTATTCAAGGGCCTTAATTACAGCCTACCTAGGAGGAGGAAACAGACAATTCAAGTAAAAGAAGAGCAGATACTCCATGTTACAGCAAATGGTAACTACAAACCAGTTGTGCTTTTAAAGCTGTATCCTGGATGATCTGGATGTTATAAGCATACACAGATTATTGTAATTCTTGGAATTCCTACCTTAAAAAGAATTGTAATTGAGCATATATATAAGGAAACTCATCTACAAGCATAGCCTCTGAAGTGATGATTACAGAGACAGAAGGAAAGACACATGTATACCATGGAAGAAAGAGTATGACAAGGATAAAAGGCAATTCTGCGGATATCAGCACTTTGAACACAGAAGTGACTGAGTCCTGTCATGGAACCAATGGTATTAGGACTAGAACAATTTTTTTTTTTTATTGTCTCACACTTGGTAGGGTGACCTACAAAATGACTCAGTGTCCAGGGGGGCATGGTGGTTGTACAGGGGTGTGTTTGTATGTGTGTGTGTGTGTGTGTGTGTGTGTATGCACGCACAGAATAAAAGTGACACAAATAGTAAAATGGATAAAAGATGTTGTGTCATGTATGTGTTCTATCACTCACTTTCTCTTTTAGTTTGGTTGTTTACTTATTAGTCTTAAAATGTATTTCCATTAGTCTGACCTGAGAAATAATGTACTCTATTATCATATATTTATTAATAGTCATGATATTATCTTCATATATTTTCAGGGTATCAAAACATTACAGTTCATATATTTAATATTTTACACCAGAGTTTTAACCCCAGTTCATATGAACTAGTTGTTAGAAATTTGCACAGTGATGATCAACAGAGAGACTGAAGTCCCAAAGACTAATCCACGTTAGATGCGCACACTGCATAGCCTTGGATTCAAGGTGTAGTTTTATATTCTCACCACTTTTAATTAGAATGAAGTAACATCAAGAAATATTTATCCAGGATTCAAGAGTTAAATGGGCACATTTAATTTTGTCATTTCCCAGGTAATCAATGCAGATTAAACTTAATGACAAAGACTAATTGAGAACTACTTATAATGTCTAAAAATTAAAATTAAACAAAGATCATTTTCTCTTTAATTGAGAAATAAGGATGAAGAGTCAGAAAAATCTCTGTGGAATGAAGGCTATATAGGGGAGGGAGCAGGTATGCATGTGAGCAAGTCAGGCTCACAATTGTACTTTTAACCCGAGAATGCACATGTTTTCAGAACAATTTCAGTCAATTTCAAAGGCAAATGAACACAAAACACAAGTTATCATTTAAATGCAAAAAGATTTCATTAGAATTTTTATCTCCCCTTTTGGTGATGTGACAAGACGGCTGTGATATGGATTAAAGGAAATGAAAATTCCTCCACAGAAGGCAGCCAAAAAGCCTCTTTGCTTTGGAGTGTTCTCATTTGGGTTACAATTTCTATTATGTTTCTGTTTTAACATTACATTTGAGTTTCATCTTATTAAGCTCATTTACATTAGTATGAAAGTCAGTGTAATAATAGAATAAATTATTTTGAAATTAAAGCTAAGATACTAAAGACTCCAAGGCAGCTTTGATGATTAAATTTGATTATAATGGCTAAATGTTGACAATATAATACATTCTCCAATTTCTCTGAATATTGCATCTCATGATACATTTCTTTAACTTCCTGTGTTACTCTTTGTGTTCAAAAAAGCATCTCTGAATATATGTAACCATAATCTTGGTATAGGCAAAACAGAAATCTACTTAAATCAGTAAATTAAATAAGTGGATAACTAAACTAAAAAATAAATGCTTTGTTTTTATTTTTATAAAGATATGTTAAGAGCATAAATTTGTAAATCAGAGAAGAGTGTAGCCAGAGAGTGTAGAGTCATCATGTAGAGATATCTGCCAGTCATCATGTAGAGATATTGCCAAATTTAGGAATTATTTATGTGTTATACCCATTTTGGAGGCTGAAGATGGATGGTAAGAGGACGTTGTATTTAACATTGATGGCTTCATTCCATAGGAATAATCATTATGCTTTATCAACCATATTTACCATATGATAGAGGTAAAGGGCATACTGTTACTGTTCAGGGAAAACTGTACCTGAAAATTCAGCAATACCAATAAGGGTATTACCAATGGACAGAGTCAAGGAAGGTTTCATGTTATTATGCCTGGAAAAGTCGCGGGAATTAGGCACATGGGCAGGAATTCCAGGCAAAAGGTAGATATAGGTGATTAGAGCTCCGCTAATTTACCAACTTGTAAGAACACCATTTCCTCCAGCACACAGGGTGATTGTCGGACTACAACAAGCCATGAAGCTGGAGAGATCATCAGGAAAGGCAGTTCATGAAGGCAGGGATATATATTAAGGCTTTTGAATTTGATATTGGACACTAAAAGATTTAGGCATGAGAGTGACATAAACATGCTACATTTACAAAGATGGCTCTTTCAGTAGTTTGGGCAATCTTATAGATCACTGCTGTCTAGTAGAACTGTTTGTGATGATGACAGAAATGTTCTGTCTGCACTGTTTAATATGGTAACCACTAACCATACATGGCTATCGAGCATTTGAAATGTGGCTAGTGCTACGAAGAAACTAAATTTTTCATTTTATATAATTTTAAGTAATCTAAATTGAAATTTCAATAGCCACATGTGGTTGGAGATACCACATGGGACAGTGCAACTCTAGAGGTAGGGCTGACTTTCTCCAAGGTTATCAATAAGAGGGCAGTTGCAAAAATTTACATTTCTTTGTATGCACTATCATTTTCTCTAAATACAAGAACTTAAAAGCAGAAGTGATTTGTCTGGTAATTGTACCTGTTCTACTGTTCTCTCTCTTCTCTGAAAAATCCTCCATACTTAAACCAGTCCTCAGAAATCTCAGGAACTAGAAGCAGTGATAACAAGAAAAATGTGTCTGAAAATCATTACCTGGGTTGGCATTCAGTCCAAATACATATTTAACCAAGCACTGGTGGGTTAAACCCTTGAAAAGTAAACTGATCAATTAATTTACCATTCATTTTAAATTCATTTAAATATGTGTTGAGTACTGTTTGCCAAACAGTATGCTAGGTGCTGGGGATAAAGTTATAAGTCTGAACTCCTAGAAATTCACAATCCAGCAGAGTAGGCAGATATACACAGAGCTAATCATAATACAGTGAACGACATATGGTGATGGCAATTTCAATAAAATGATCATCAGACCAGAAATATGGAAGTGCTTAATTCTGCATGAAGAATTAGGGGAAAAATTGAGTCAGGAGTTGACTCTAATGTTGAGAAGAAAATTTCAAGGTCAACTAGCAGGAGGTGGCAAAAGGTAGACGATATGAGGATGGTAGGTGAATAGGGGTGACTGGGAAGGAAGAAAACTGCATGGAGCTGAAACAGCATGATTCAAGTATGAAAACTAATTACTTGTCTTAAAAACTATATATAAACTTTTATGCCTGGAAAATAGGATGATGAATAGGGTTGAAGCTAAGAAGCCATACACTGTGTGAAAATGATAGGCATTGGATGATTTTTTTTTTTAATGATCTAACTTAGATTTGGATTTTTAAGGATCTAGCAGCATTGGGAAATGATAAATGATGAAGACTGAAATAGGCCACATAAATCTGGATATGACTGCACAGATGTTTTGAGATGTTTGAGGTCCATAACTAAAGTCACTAAGGCCTTCCAGTCCTGGTAATTATGTCAATTCTTCTTTTAATATATGTTTTTTGTTTTGTTTTGTTTTTCTGGCTCATCAACTCCTTAACACTCATCTCTCCAAATGATTTAAAACTCCACAGCTCTCTTCATGCTAGAGATCAACCTGAGACCCATTAGATGAGCTGGTAAGGGTGATAGAGAAAACAGGGATGACTGCAGGATTTGTGGTTGGAGACTGCAGAAGCTGATACTACTAATGAAATAGGGAAGACGTAGGAAGAGCCAAGATTTTGGAGGGTGGTAATGGATTCTGAGCCATTCCTGCTTCCAGCTACTCTTTATCTTTTCACTGAGTGACAGTAAGGATTACTCACCCTCTAACCAAGCACGCTGCAGCCCTAGTGAGTTTAATCTTCGTGAGGTGATTACTATCACTATACATCCATCTGGCTGGAAGTCACTATCTTTCCTATCTTAGAGCACCTTCAAGCTGCATGGAGGAAATTACTTGGACACACAGTAGTTTATTGGTATGGAAAATACTTTAGCATATCCGACAGAGAAGTCTGGCTTAAAGGTTTTCTTTCCAAGTCACTTTGCTCCAGGAAAGTATGTGTAAATCAGTTAATAGCCCATGAGTTTTTGCAGAAATGGAAAATGCACTAAGGATGGAATTTTTTACAGGGAAAGGAAGAGTCAAATGCATATTGAGCTGGAATCAGATACTTTGAGTAATGCTGTTTAACTTTCCTGTACCTAAACACATTGCTAGCAGTTTCCAATTGGCTTATTTCACTCAGCTGAACCTACAGATGATCAATATTTTGCAGTCGATAACTGATCTCCAGAGAATTCAGCCAGGTTTCTTTTCCTCTGCCCACATCCATAGTTCAAATGTCACAGCTCCCCATGGTTCCTTTGTCCCATTTGAATTTTATAACCAGTTACTGATTATTCTTCTCAGTATTGGTGTATAGCCTTATAAGCATGAACCACCCCAATTCACGGGCATGAAATATATCCAGTCATGGTCCCAGGACTGTGCTTATAGAGTCTACTGTCCTCCACTCAAGCAGGACAAGATGGCGAACTGTGACACAGTACCCTGTGATATAAAACCAACTGCTGGCCCTCAGCTCATTTTTAACTTCTAAAAGTCTGTATTTTCTAAAACTGTATTTCGGTTGAAATAACATCATAAATTCTACACTGGAAATGAGGCTTGGGCTACAACATACACTGTAAATGCATTCAGTGCTCTGGGGCGTGTTCAGAAATATTGACTGCATTTAAAAACTAAAGCAAAAGAAAAAGACGGCCCCAAAAGCCCAAAGCCATAATATTGTTAACTTTTGAAGGAAAATTTTAAAAAATGAAGTTATTTAATGCAACCTAAAATTCCATGTAATGAATTGCTAATGAGGGTCAGAAGCCCAGGAGAAAGCCCTAAGGCGTTCACTGAGACTTCAGGGGATATTGATAGGGCATCAACCCAGTGATCTCAAGCAACTATGACCAGGTCAGTTGCCCTGGAGGTCTGTGATTTCTTAAATTTTCCTCTGCGCCCAGTCTCCTCTCCTAGACTCTACCTCTCCTAGCCTGGGATTGTTGCTGCTTTTATCAGACATTGCCACTCTGAGAACTTCTGAGGATGCCATATTAGCTTGGGGCTGTTATCTGGACTCAGCTGCTATATCATATAGGGCCTCAGAGCACAACAGTGTCCAATACACTGGTGTCCTGGAGATACAGATGTGATTGTAGATGTGTACTGATGAGAAATGGGGAAGAATACCTCTCACCCTTTAAGACATCCACTGTTCTGTGGGCGTCTTTGGTCTTAGTATCCCAAGAGATTTTTTTATGAAACAGTTCTCTTCATTTAATATTCAGTCTCTCCTCCATCCAGTGATCTACAGCAAGTCCAACTGGGAACCCGCCTGAAGAGAACTCCAAGTGGGAGACACCAAGCTCTACCCACCCCTTCTTCTGCAAACCAGAGCTTCTTATGAGATTATGTCCTGACACTGGCTTCCACTTGGATGAGGAATGTATATTTGCCTAGCATGAACAGAGATATGGTGGCCCTATCTGACATGTCTCACCAGGCAGAAGAGTTGTGACACCAGCAGTGAAAGCTTAACTTCAAGGCAAGACCCTAATTACTCAGGAAAAGGCAGTAAAGCGACTGAATCATCTCACCACAGCCAAGGTCAGATTTCAATATAAATATCACCTATTTTAATTAATTAGGAGTTTTAGAAATTATGATTCAAATGTCATTGAGTAGATCTTACATAATCTTTTTAAATAGCATATGTTAAACATGGTCTAAAGTAGTAAAAATATCGTGGCAATTGGATTTTGGTTGATCAAAGTAATTTTATTGCCAGATGCACTGAAGTAAGTTTACTGCCAAAATTAATCAGATGATTAAAGAAGATTCTGAAAACATTCTCCAAGTGGTCATAACACCTATGCTTTCCAATATTACCTTCCTAAGATAGTTAGAATGGAGTAGTGGGGAAACAGGAGTTGGGGTAGTGCTGAGCTAGTCCTCAAATTCAAATTCTGGTTTTGACATTTACTGACTATATATAAGTTTTCAAACTAGGCTCAAATTCCACCATTGATAAGTGCAGGATGTAATCCTAACCTTGTATGATCTTTGTTAGCAAGAATAATAAAAAATATAAAGTATCCAGATGCACGTCAAATAAATAGTGGATGCTCAGTAAATACTGTTACTATATTTAAAATCAATATGTAACATCTCACCCTTGATCTAGATGCCAAATCTTCATTCAGCATATATTCAAATATATATGCTCAATTTATATAATGTATCAGGCACTGAGCATTATACCAGATACTATATGCTTGTCAGAAGATAATCTCCTCTCAAAATGAATAATAATAATAAAAACTAGAGAGTGAATGAAAGGGAGAGAGAAGGAGAAAGAGAAAGAGAGCTGCATATCATTTTTTGGGCTTTACTACAATCTCTCATAATCAAAGAAAGTTCTCACAAGACCTTACAAAGAAAATAGGTCTAGGTCCCTACTTTAAAAATATACTGAGCCTAAAAAGGGCTAGGTTACTTGCCCATGGTCATCCAGAATGAAAGCAACTCTAAAAAGATTTTCATTTACCACAATAAGTTCTCAAATCCTTGCATGGGAAACAAGGAATAAAAATACATAAGTTACACATTGTACATGCAAAAATAACATCTTATAAAACAGACAAAGAATGGCAGTTTTCTATCTCATTTAGTAAAATCAAGGGTATATGCTCTCTTATTCTGTAAGGTACCACCACCACATCCTCTAAAACAGAGGGTTATCATTCTCCACACTCAAGTCGCTATGCAAAACCTTGTTATAACTGCAAAGATGCCACAGCAGGTTTTCAAGAATACGTCTGTCTTATCTTGTTCATCTCTTCACTTAGGATTTGAAGCTGTGGGATATTATGAGTGGATGATATAACACTTACCTTTCTTGCTATAACTGAAAACACAGTGATATCACAGAAGACCAAAAATTAAACTAAAAGAAGATATGAAGTAGTTGTATTTAGAGCCCTGGATCTCAAACCCTGGGAAGATCTCAAGGGTAGCAAGCATATCACAGACCACAGTTTCCCATTCCAACTGAACTTAAATGATGCCTTTGAATACCATACTCAAGTCAGGGATTTTATAGAGGAATCTGGATTCCTAGACAGGGTTGCATACATTTTTGACTCGGACACAGAATGCCTGCTAACTTAGAGAAGCATGACGATCTTGCAAGAAGCCTTGAAGGAGCTAAGGGATGACCTTTTGGTCAATGCTGAGTGTATAGGCTGCTGCTGCTGCTATTGTAGTGAATAGTTGAGAGCAGGGCTGACAAGATAGAGCATCCACTCAACTGAAGACCCTGAGATACCCATATGATGAGTACCATGAAATCAAGGATAATAACTAATACTCCAAACAGATTATTTCTCCACTGATTTCTCCAAAGCTAACTTATTTGGAAAAAATCAAAGAAGCCTCAGGTTTTATGTATATTGAAAAGATGATCATGGGTTTGGACAATACCCTCCCATGTTTGAGAGTCAGATTGAAATTTCTGGTATATTACACTTACAAGTTTTATCCCTATCAACTACATTATTGAGAGAGAGAAAAAACAGGAAGGAGGAGGAAGAAAAGAATAAAAGGAAGAGGAGAGGAAGAAAAAGGACAGCTTCCTAATGCATGCTATCGTCTTCGAGATAAAAAATTGATCACATTGAACAGGCTATTTTTGTAGAGTCAGTGACAGTGCAAAAAAAATCAATAAATCTCAATCTTGCTCCTTCTCAGAGTAACAGGAATGCCTCCCATTTTGCCCACTCAGGTCACTGTGTCATAGAAATGGTGAGAGAATATGAAAAAGGAAATGCGAAAAGACCCACCAGACATAACTTGTTTCCCAGGCATCCATCTTCAGCCAAGGATTGAAAAGGGCAGGACAGACAACGACGTGTTAGTGTAACTCAGTTTTCATCAAAACTTACTATTCATCATGACACAAAACTGAACAGAAGGGAAAAAGTGTGAAGTTTGCGGTTTGTTGTTAAAATATTTTCACACTTGTTTCTCTCTCTCCTTATCTTGTTTTATGAAGCAGGCTAGTCAGTCAGGGCATGGATAACTACAGGCAATGAGAGAGTTAGAATTAGACTCTCTTGCTATGGAGAGAACATGAAGTGGTCGGGATAAGGGAGTTGGGTGGAGAAAAAAGAAGTGTGGGTACCTTCAATGTGAACACAATATCCAAAATGCTCATCATCCATAAATCATAATACAGGTAAGCCTTGGTATCAGGGACCCAGACAAAGTGATTGAGGTGTCCCAGAGGGAGAGTATAGCACAAGGCAGGTACACAGAGGAGGATGCTTCACCAGTAGGCAGCCTTCACTGTTAGCCAGTGTTGGGATCCAAGACACAAACCTGGATTTCAAGCTCTGAGCAGAGAGAAGATGAAGCAATAGGGAAATCAGAGGCCAGATGCTACTCTTGGTAATAAACATACTACCAAGACAAGATATCAGACAGAGAGAAAGACAAACCCAGGACTTGGAAATAGATGCACAAATGTGATTTTGATTGAGCTGCAGGTGTGTGAGGTGGAGCCATCTGAGTGCTTCCTGTAAGATGTGAGAGGGCAAGTTGGTAGCACCCACTGCCCCTGGGGCAGTGGCTTCTGGATAAATATAAGGTATCAGACCATGTTGTATGGCCTAGCATATTAGGAAACCCAAGAAAGAATTGCTGAATTGAAGATATGAAACCACAACAAAATACAGCAAATCTGAAGGAGAAGACAGGGATTGAAGGGTAGTATGGGTGAGTTTTGCAATTACTAAGTTAGTGAAACGGGGACACAATAAGGTTTGAGGAGCGGGACAGAGGAGATGCTTCCATTCTTAGAGAGGGATGTCTCTTTTATAGGGTGATGAAACTCCAGCTTAAGGGACAACAGCTGATTAAGGAACCATACATGACTGAAGATGAGCTGCCTGATGCTAGGACAGGTCCTAAGGACTGTGTAGTTTTATACAAAGGAGAAAAGGAGGGCATAGATATGGAGAGGGATCTGATGTGACGAAAAAGCAGCAGAGCCTGATATTCCTTAGGTGCCTAACCAACTTTTGCTATCTTTAACTTCCCCGTCCTGGGACCAGGGCCTCAGACAGAGACCTAGATATGGGACATGGGATTCCATCCTTCACTAAAGTGACACCTAGTGCAGTAACTAAACTGTCTGAGACATAACTGGTCTATCCGGCAAACAGAACAATAATACCTACCTCATATGACTGTGTAAATGAGATCAGCATCTGAACCACATTGTAAATTTTAAGTTACTATGTAATGTTACTATGTGAATTGTTTTGTAGCAGGTAATTTTTCTGAGGGGTTGGGCACTTACAGTCCAAGGTCCAGATAAAATGCAGGAAGGTGGCACTGGGAATCCCTCCACTGTGAGAACCTGGTCCTTTCCTCAGACAAGAAGTTGTTCCAAGTCTGCCAGGTATAATGTAAGAGGGAGGATGATCTGGCAGCCTCTGCCAACCACTGTCGTGCAGGCGCTGGTATCATTGCGCCACCTCCAGAGTGCAGGGAGCAGAGGCCCTCTCTCTGTGCACCTCCCAGCTACCAAAGCCCACACAAGTAGTGGGAGCTGAAAAAGGAGCCAAAAATCAAGGTGAACTCACAGATGTGAAAAGCAGCAAACCGAAAATATCAATCATGTCTCCCTAGCACTGAGAAGCACAGTTCATTTGTTACACCTCAGATTACTTTAAGCCAGATGCTCTGGAGGAGACACCATAATGCAAAACTGCACAGAAGAGATCTAAATGCGATTGTCTGCATCACAAAATAAAATAATTCTCGTGCTCCCAAGGGCAATGAGTCAGAATCAGTTTACAAGAAAAACCAAGAGAAAAGGAAAGGTTTTTCTTCACTTGATGTTGTAAGACAGTTTTTAAACCAGAGCTTCTCAAACATGAATGTGCCTCTAGATCACTGGGTCCTTAGCCAAATGCAGATTCAGACTCCACAGGTCTAGGAGGAGGGAGGAAGATGCTGAATTTCAACAAGCTCCCAAGTGAGGCCAGTGCTGCTGGTATCCCAACATCATACTGAGTAGGAAGGTACTAGACAATCAGGATTGTGGATTTCAAAACAGCTATTATGACTTATACATACAGATGAAAGAAGACTGATAGGAAGGGGGAAAAGATACCATCTTATAGAGTAAGAGAGCTCTGATATCAAAAAATGCTTGAAAATGCTTGCTGTTTGATGTTCTCATATGACACCGATTCTCCTTTGAAAGTGTCCACAATTTATTTGTGAAGTCAAGATATACATACACATAGACACACAAGCATGTGAAGTCAGAACTGCTGTGTACCAGGGTGAAAATCAGTATAATGCACTGGGCTATCTTTTTCCTCAGTATTCTCATCTGCTAAAGAAACAAAACAATAGAATTTTGTTCACTTTAAAAAAACTCTGAAGCTTCTATGGGAGTGGCTGTCACAAATAATAAGCTCTCAATAAATGGTTACCATTGTCAATAATGGTAGGAACATATCAGCAGACTTCGAAAGAGTTTCTCATGTAAAGTCTCCTCAATTCTTTTTAATCTTATTATAATCTTCTGATTAAAAATCAGTAATTTCCTTTTAAATGTGGGAGAAATATTGAAAAGAATATAAAATGTTTAAATTCATGCTTAATCCAATAATTAAGAGCCATGTATCTTTAATACTCACGTTGGTGAAAATCTATGCAGTATTTCTGTCAGATGATATTTTATATATATATAATATATATATAATACAAATGTGTCTTTAAAATTAAGGTTATAGTGTATATATTGTATCTTAACATAGTCACAAAAATATATAGTAAAAATCTCCCATATTATAAAATAAGAAGTTTTAATTGTGCCTTTCAATGCATATACTATAATTTATTAAAGTATTCACTCACTACTTTTACCAGATATTTAAGATGTTTTCTATTTTTAATATTAAAATTGCATTCTAATGACTGTTCTTGCAAATTTGTGCACACTTGTGGTTATGTCATCAATTCAGAAAAAAACTGCTGGACTAAAGGGTATGTGCATTTTTAAAGGTTTTGATACATATTTTCAAATTAGCCTGCAAAATGTTTTACCCGTATCAACGCCCACAGGCAGTGGGGCAGCTAGTGGGAAGCATGGGTGTGTGCGTAAAGGGGCAAGTGGGAGGAGAGGGGAGTCAGAGAGGGAACTGGGAGGCAGATCAGGGCTAGAGGGGATGATAAACGTTTTGACCTTTACCCTGAGCAAAATGGGCAGCATAGAAGCAAGTAAGCAGTAATCTGATCCAAGTTTTTACTAAATCAAGAGTCAAAGCTCTAAGCCCAGGAAAGAGTTCGTTACAGTAATCCAGATGAGAGACTGCCAGGGCTGTAGGATAGAGATGGTGGATAGAGTCTGGATTCTGGATGCAGTCAAAGGCAAGGACAACAGGATGTGCTGAATATGAGGGAAAAAATTGGTAATGATGAGTTCAAGGTTTTTAGCCTGAGATAATGGGAGATGTGTCATTTCCTGAGTAGGGGAAACCTGTGGGTGGACCAGATTGACTAGGAGAAAACTCAGCCCTTCCGTATGGCCAAGTTTGGTTTGAGATGTCTTTGAGACACTAAGTGGGCAGTTAAATAGACAAGACAGAGCTTCTGGGGTTATTAGTCTTACCTGCTCCTCAATTCCTTCTTGAGTTATGACTATTATTTATCCTAAAGTGCTACTTTTCTAAAAAATAATTCATTTCTTTTTCATTAATATAAATTTATATATAGAATTATCTTTTTACCTTTCATATACATTGTTAAATTTTCATATATTATAAAGTTGTCAATTTCTTTCCATCTTTTTTCTTGATGAAGCAAGTTCAAAATTAGATATGTTCTTATCTGTCTTCATAAGTCTGGATACTTTTATTTAATTTTTACCATTTTCTCTTTACAAATCCTTTATTTTTTTCTCTGTATTTATCAATGTGCCTGTCCTGTTTCTTTGTGTTCTCTTATTCTTCTACCAACTTTTTTTTTTTTTTTTTTTATCAGCAGGCAGACTCTCAACCACTGCACCACCAGGGAAGCCCTCTACCAACTATTTACACTGAATACTTAGTTAATTTATCTTCATTATTTTTGCTTGCCAGTAAAATACCCAAGGCTGTGAATCTGTGCCCAATAAAAGCTTCTGTGAGAATGCAGGCATTTGCTATGCACATGGTTCTTATTCCTGAATCTTGTAGTTTTTTATATTTTGGGATCTGATTTATCCTTTGGCCAAACATTTATTTAAGATATCGTATGCTGTTCTTTACAAATGTCCAAGTTGTGTGATTTTGATGTTATGGTTTGTTATTAATTTCTATTTCTTCCAGGCAGTGATGTGTAGGCTATAAAAACTCTGCATTTTGCAATGCTAGCTTTTGTACATTTTGGGTGTATTCTTGAGAAGACATGTTAGCTGATAAGAGACTAGGCACAACACAATCTATTATGTTAACCTCTTTACTTTTACTCTGAAATTAAAGGGAGCTTCCTTTTCTGTTGCAAATGATGATCTTTTTTAATCTACCAGTGTAATTAAAGACCCCTAGCCTCACTCTCTCTTGTGCTGGCATCTTTCCCACCCTTCTATTGTTGATGATCATAGGCATCATATCACTTTGAGCCCTTTTACAACTCTGGGACATCTCCTCCTCATTTTATTACCTAAGAAGCATAACCTAAAAATGTTTTCCTGAGGACATCAGCTCTTAGCAATTTTACAGGTGATCAAACTTAAATCTAACACCAAAATTACTCCTGAATTTTCTTCTTCCCAGGAAGGTTTACCCCTGCCTCTCTCCTGTGCTTGGAAGCTCTGCTGGAGCTTCAGTTAGACATACATGGGTAATGCGCCCTGTGTTCAGACATCTTGACCTCCTGTCCTCCAATTCTGGCTCCTCTAGACCTAAATCATCTTCTCATGCTGGTAGCTCAATGAAGACACTCATGAGATAAGCAAACTAAGTTGTAGAGAGAGCACTGTCCAGATTCTGGTCAGCTACATTCCTGAGTTTGGTCATTTCAATTGGAATAGAGAGACAGGGATTTGGGTGATCTCTGTAGAAGTCATCATTTAGCCTCGAAGCTCTACACATTTTAGGAATGAGACACAGGAACTGAAAAGAGATGATAAATCCAGAATATCATGGAAGAGGACAAAACGTGGGGAGAAATAAATGGAGAAAACCAACTTGTGTGTTGGAAACAGAAATCAGATTAAATTGGAAATAGTAAGACCCCATGGAATGGAGGCTCACTGTTTTTTCTTTCAACAATCATTTATTAAGTGTTAGCTATATGCACACGGTATGAGACTTGCAGTAATTTTTAAAAGAATAAAATTTGAAATTTGGTTGAATAAGATAATTGATCTGTGCATAGTAAGCACACAAATGGTTACTGTTATTATGACTATTATCTTTGGGCTCTGGATATTTGCAGAAGGAGGAGTTATTTTCAACCTAAGGTTATAAAAAAAAAGAAAAAGTGGGGGTGAAGGAATCAAGGAAATTTTTTTGGAGGAGGTGTACTCGTCAGAGGTGTAGTTCCAAAGAAAGGAACACCTTGTCTCTACTTCACACCTAGTCCATTTGTGCTGTGTAGAACCATCCCTGGCTTCTCTCTGCTGGTGTGTTGATCAGACTCTCAGTGGGTATTAATCAAACTCATTGCTTTGCTGTCTTTTATGTCACTTAGGTGGGGTCTCTTCTTATTTGACCTAATCTGTTGGTAATTTATTCCTTGAAATGAACAGTGAGTGAATAAGACCCCAATCAACACTCAACAATAAAGACTATTTCTGCCCTGCATTTTAAACAGACACATTTTAATGAAGGGGAATTAAGGAGATTCAGATGGCATTTTATTTATTTATTTTGGTTGCACTGGGTCTTAGTTGTGGCATGTGGACTCTTAGTTGTGGTGTGCATGCGGGATCTAGTTCCCCAACCAGGTATCGAACCCAGGCCCCCTGCACTGGGAGCATGGAGTCTTACCCACTGGACCACCAGGGAAGTCCTCAGGTGGCATTTTAAAATGAAATGAAAACCCAATCAAATACGGATGACACCCAGGCATAAACGTCTTGCTTCATGGTCTTTTATAGGCAGTTAGTAACTAGCTGGAGGAGACCGAAGGCATCACACACCATATGGTGAGATAAATATGGCTTACTTTTAAAACTGCATTTGTGTCACACAATTAAACATTAAAACTATGTACTCCTAAAGATTATGCTGCAAAACCTGAAGTTTTTGCAAGTTTCACTGTAACCACTCTGGAGATTTTTGAAGACATGAAATCTATCATTAGAAGCAGAATATCTAAGTCACATGATTCCAGCAAACTATTTTAAAAAGGTATGAATAAAAACTTGCAATCCAATCCAGGGAGCAGCTCAAATAATAACCAATATTCACTCCAAACTATACCCTCTCAATGAACGGAAGGTATCAATGACTGTACCTCCCTGGAGCCCAGCAAAAGGAAGAAGAGCTCAGGGAGCTGGCTTGTCCCAAGAGGGAATCAAGTGGAGGTGAATTACTGTAAGTCCAAGCCTTGTCTTCATAGCATAACAGAAGAGCTTCAGTAGAATTGAGGTCAAGCAGGTGTGTTTTGACATCACTTTGCTGCTGCAGCAAAACCAAGACTGATTTAATCAGTGCACTGAATCTGGCTTGCAAGATGTATCAAAACTAAGGCCCATGGGCTTCCCTGGTGGCGCAGTGGTTGAGAGTCCGCCTGCCGATGCAGGGGACACGGGTTCATGCCCTGTTCCGGGAGGATCCCACACGCCGCGGAGCGGCTAGGCCCGGGAGCCATGGCCGCTGAGCCTGCGCGTTTGGAGCCTGTGGTCCGCGACGGGAGAGGCCACGGCAGGGAGAAGCCCGCGTACCGCAAAAAAAAAAAACAAAAAAAACCCAAAAAACTAAGGCCCAAATAGGAAAATTGGTATTTGGCTTCTAAACCCTATCCTTACTAACTTTGGGAAAGAAAAATCAAATAATACATTTTTCTCAAAATTAAAAAAAATTTTTAAATTATTTTAATCTAAAATTTTTTTTATTATTGTAAGAAAAAAATTTCCTGTCATGTTTCTTTGTCTCAACTCCAAAAACTGAAAATAACTGAAGACCACAAAGAGTACCATTTAATCAACAGTGCCAAAGCAGAAGCCTGGAGAAAAGCTCTCAAAGAAAGATGCCATGGCTTGGGGTTCCTGATTCCCCTGTCATCTGTAAATGCCAGCAGTAAGACTCCTACCTCAGAGGACTGCTATGATGATTAAATGAGTTAATACGTAAACATGATTCTTATAACAGTGTCTAGAACATAATAAACAATATATGCATTTGTTGTCATTATTATTTTTTTATTTTTATTTTGATAATATGGAGATGTAATCTAGATAGTCCAGGGTGATGGATAATTCAAATAATATTTAATAATATCTTCCATTTAATGAGCATTTAATATGTGCTAGGTGCTTTATATAAACCATCTCACTTAATTTTCACAATAATCCATGAAGTGGATACAACTGTTATCACAATTTTATAGTTTGAAAACCAGAGGCTTAAAAAAATCAAGTCAATTGCTCAAATTAAGATTAAGTCAGGGGCTGGAAAGTAGCTGCATCAGCATTTTCTGCTCTTTAATAACTAAACCAAATGCCCAAAACAAACAAAGGGAGAATTTATAATGGCTAGGATCAGTATGTAAATCAAGTGAAATCTAACCTAAATATGTTACACTTCTGTATAGACACTATAAACAAAGTCACACATGCCACATACATGATGCAGGGGAGCAAAAATTGTCACCCTAAAATATGCCACTTTGGCATCAGGATTATTTGAGCTAAAGGCAATCAAAACCCAGCAGATTCAGGAAAAGCTCTTTACCTCCCTCTCAACTGCCTAAATTGACACAGGAAGGGGGGCCCGTAGCAGTAAGACAGCTATACCAGAGATTCCTTTTTAACTAATAAATTCATCTGCATAACAGCGTAACCTTTGTTTGCCAAACATCTTCTCTCCCTTCCTGTGAATGGCCTTCCTCCCTAATCCTTTCCTCAGCTCAGGATGTAACATAAGCTTCAATTACCTGGCTGCCCTTTGAGTCTTCATATCTTCTTGGGGCTTCTGCATGTTTCTAATTTTGTTTGTTTTTCTCCTGTTAATTTGTCTTATATCAATTGAATTATTAGACTAGCCAAAGAGTCTACAAGGGAAGAAGGGAACATTATTCCACCCCCTACAATGACAAATACACAAATATGACAAATATATGCAAAATATACAGAGTTCAACAATTACTGGGAATAAAACAGCAATCAACAGTACAAACAGCATCTCAGGAAATCTTCTTGTACTTTAAGATTTAAGTACTTATGTCTAAAGTCTGGAACCCCTCAACTATTTTTTCCCACAGCGTGTGTCTATGTGTAACCTCATGCTTTGATACTTGCAAAGAAAAGAGGCAGCGATCTGTTGAGTTTTCAAGATAAATTCATATGGATGACAAATAATACTCTCCACTTTTAGAATGAGGGACCAGTACACGATGGTTGAAATCTCTTACAGAGGAGGTGTTAATATAATAAACCTCAAATAACCCAGAGTCTGGGAATTAAAGGTTTGCTTTTTTTTTCTTCCTTCATGTCACTTAGCCAGAATGGTAAGCTAGTCCTTGTGGCCTCACCAGAGGTTCCACATGAACCCATCAGGTTTAAACTCCAGACTCTCCTTTGTTCTTTCTTGTCTCCCATCTATAACTCTACGGCACGGCTGAGCAAGCAACTACAAGAGCATACACTTCTTCCTTAAGACTTCAAAACAGTGCCAATGCCACTGATAACAGTAGTAACTCTACTTAGAAAGCAAGGCTACATATTTCACTTCTAAGTTATAACCATGTACAGCTCATTTCAAAGCATTACTTGTAGACACATGAGAACTCACCTCGTCTTTTCACCTCCACACAAATCTTGCATTTGGACCTGTAATGTCTTTACAAGTCTTAATCCTTGTGCCTTTTGTTTCCTATGGATGGAACAGGCTTGATGAACCTGTCTTATGTAATTAGCATTCATTTTTATTCATTTTTTTGTATATTCATTCATTTTTCTCTTCCTGGTTGTTTTTAGCTCAGTGCCCTGGCAGCCTGTGCCACACTGGAGTCCCCTCCTTCAGTACTTCTATAACATCCACACTGTGTTTCCCTCCACAAACACAGACATGGCACACCCACTGTAAGGTTTCAGAAACAAATCATCTGTAGTAGCAGGAAGAATTAATACCTACACAAGAAAAATTGTGTGTTATAATGGGGTGGAGGAGTGTTCCACAATTCAGGATTCCTAATATACAGTGAAAACTCCCAGATCTTACAGCACAAGTGCTGAAAAAAAGAGATTGTCCCAGTGTTGGTCCAGCTTCCATTTCAAAGACTGGAACATTGATCTTATATTTGAAGGACAGGGCTTGCTTAGTAATAGAAGTTATTTACTTTTTTAGTATTGTATAAATAGTTTGTGGATACAGATACTGCAGAATTTTAAAATACCGCACACCCTCAATCTAAGCTCCCTGTACCCAAAGGGTATCCTCTCTGTAAAATACTAAGACCATCAAAGTTTGGGCAAACTCCACAAGAATACTAACTTCGTGGGGGAGTCAATGGGGAGCCACATTCCCTGTCTTACACCTTTTAACACCCATTACCCTAGTTCCTAACTATTTTGAGAATAAACAGAAGTAAAATCAACCTTGGAATGACTCTAAGTTTTCATTCTCACCAATCCTTAAACACAGACCAGACTCAGGTTTAGCTCCTTATACAACCCCCTCCTCTAATCCCTACCCAAACTAAATAAATTAAGGCCAGAACTAAAATTTGAAGGGTTTCTGTAAAACCTGAACGCTTGTACATTTTTTAACTATAAAAAGAGAGCAAGGCTTCCCTGGTGGTGCAGTGGTTAGGAATAAGCCTGCCAACGCAGGGGACACAAGTTCGAGCCCTGGCCCAGGAAGATCCCACATGCCATGGAGCAACTAAGCCCATGCGCCACAACTACTGAGCCTGTGCTCTAAAGCCCGCAAGCCACAACTACTGAGCCCACGTGCCACAACTGCTGAAGCCTGTGCACCTAAAGCCCGTGCTCTGCAACAAGAGAAGCCACGACAATGAGAAGTCCCCGCACGGCAACGAAGAGCAGCCCCCGCTCACCCCAACTAGAGAAAGCCCACGCACAGCAACGAAGACCCAACACAGCCAATAAATAAATAAATAAATTTATTTAAAAAAAAAAAAGAGCAAATGTGTTATTAAGTTTCTTAAGTCCAAGTCTCCCTCCATCCTTCCCTCCCCTCAAGTTTAAAGCCCCAGAGACGGGATTAAATCAGGGTACGATCCCAAAGACGCCTTCTGATTCAGCTGATAATCTGACTTCCTAGATCTCTTCAAGTTGAATCTCAAATGCAGCATTACTGAATTCTTAAGGGTCTAAATACACATCAGTGTTTTTGTTTTTTTCCTGTGGATGGCCAACGGCTAATGGTATCTAAGGATAAGGCTTATTGGCTGGCAATGTGAATCTATTACTTACAGTCATAGACTGGTCCACAATAACAATGAGAAGCAACCTTATAAATCAGTGTAATTGAAAGTATGATCCAAGGGGTTTCCCTGGTGACACAGTGGTTAAGAATCCACCTGCCAACACAGGGGACACGGGTTCGAGCCCTGATCTGGGAAGATCCCCCATGCTGCGGAGCAACTAAGCCCATGCGCCACAACTACTGAGCCTGTGCTCTAGAGCCCACAAGCCACAACTACTGAAGCCTGAGCACCTAGAGCCTGTGCTCCACAACAAGAGAAGCCACCGCAATGAGAAGCCTGCGCACCGCGACGAAAAGTAGCCCCTGCTCACTGCAACTAGAGAAAGCCTGTGCGCAGCAATGAAGACCCAACACAGCCAAAAATAAAATAAATAAAATTTTTAAAACAGTATGATCCATGATTAACTGCACCAGAATTCAGACAGGGGTTTGGGGAAATGAATATTATTGGGCTCTACCCTATATTACTAAATCAAAATCTCTAGAAAAATTTCTGGGCATCTGTATTTGAAAATGTTCCTCATTAAATTTTAATAGTGGAAATCCTCAAACCACTCTTCTAAGTCATCTCATTCTTTAGATAATATCTGGGCACATATGCACAAACAGATGTACATATATAAACATAAAAACATATTCATTTTTCCTTTTGTGTAACAGCTTAAGCAAATAAAACAATGCTACACTTTGCTTTTAATCGTAGCTATAAATCTTTCTGTGTTATATATGTTTAATGTGCTCTGCATTAGTACGATCTGATGGTTTTCTAACTTATTAGTAACTTCCCAGAACCTAAACCTGAACTGAGGGTTCAGGAGATGTGATTTCTGTTGCCAGCTTTACAACTCGCCTTTTGAGTAATATCAGTTCTCAGCATCTTCATTCTAAAATGAGGGGCTGGCTATCTTTGAGAACCATTATCAGTTCCAAAATTGAATAACTGAATTGAAGGTTGATTAGAAATCTGTGGTACTATACAGTTAAGAGACAGATTGCAAGACAAATGGCAGCCATCCACTCACGCTCTCGACAGAATACTAAGGAAAAATTGCAATCTCATCTGCCTAATTAATTCTCTAATTTGACTAAAAATTACATTTGATTTGATTTGCAAAGGGCACTGACACAGACCTTACCAATGGCTCTAAATGTGTGGTCTCCAAATGCTCGAAAGAAAAGAGTTCCTTACACTAAGATCAGAGTTTCCCCAAGCAGAGAAGTTTAATGCTTACGTGGCTGATTTTGATTCCAGAAAAATATATTAAATTCAAAAATATAGGAAATACAAATATCAAGTGGTGAAGTGACAGCTTAATTCTAACCAGAAGCAACAGTCAGAGAAGGTATGTGATTAAGAATGACAGGTAAACCACAATTGAGTAAAGGTTTATTCTTCTACAAAGCTGACAAGTCCTCCCAGAGTTGTACAGGCAAACCAAAGAAGTCCATTAAGCTACCACAAAGGAAATGCATTAGAACAGAAATTTTCTAAGATTGTTTATGTGAATGCTTAGGAGATTTGAATTGTTCCTCATGGTCGTTGCTCTTAGCAAGTCAATAAATTGAAACCAAGATATATACTTGACAACAAATACATTTGTCTGTCTCATATTCGTATTTGACAACAGAGCTTCATTTTTTGGATGTATTAAATTGCGGTCAGAGTGGACTGAAATATCATATACTGGACACAGGAGTCAAAAACAGGACTGAAAAGTCACACCAAGAGTGCCAGGCACTGCATGTAAGAGGAGGATGGGAACTGAGGTCAGATTTGGAACATGAGTCACAGGAATGTGCTAGCTTTCTTTCTGTTATTCACGAATACAGATGCATATTGCTGAAGAATTTCTGGCTTGGAAATGGAAACAAAAATTCGTGGCAAAAATATTCGTGATACGTAAGGTGCTCTTAGGTGCATGATATACTTTTCTGTATGTAGTGATGGATTTCAGGTGTGCTTAAACACATAGCGTGGTCAGATACTCTAATCGCAAGACAGTGAAATACTGTAATTCATGAAACTCTTGGAATTTGGGGCTCTGGTTACCTGTGCTCAGCACCTGGCTGCCTCCCACAGCCTAAAACCAGCTGGCAGCTGTTTTTTGTTTTGTTTTGTAAAACTGATATTTATTATCCAAATGCTCCTCATGAATCTCCAAAGCAGAAAAATTCAGACCAGTGAAGACTGAGGAACTCTGTTTGGGTCAATGAGAAATGTCACCTCTATATAAGTAACTATCCTCTATTTCTCTCCCTCATATTATTTTCCAAGGGGTGTTAGTGAAAAGCCTTCCCCTGACTACTCCTCCATTTGAAGATGTTCAGTGAACAACTCAAACTCAAGATGTCCAAAAAGTCAACACATCATCTTGCTTTATGCCTAAACCCAACGTGCCCGTCTTGTGTGACAAGTAACAACAGCTCAGGGTGCGATAGAGGCATACCTGTTTTCTCCCGTGGAGCAGAAATGCTGACCTTTTCTGTGAAAACTATTTTGGTGTCCTGACTGGGATTCTTATTCCTGAGATGATTAAGAACACATTTCGAATTTCAAGTGGAGCAGAGCACTTGAATTGAAACTAGGTCTAACTGACAGATGGTTTGTAGGTGAAGGAAGAGTTGGACATTCTCTAAAACTTTTAAAAATATCCACACCTGGGCTTCCCTGGTGGCGCAGTGGTTGGGAGTCTACCTGCCGATGCAGGGGACACGGGTTCAAGCCCTGGTCTGGGAAGATCCCACATGCCGCGGAGCAACTAGGCCCGTGAGCCACAACTACTGAGCCTGCGCGTCTGGAGCCTGTGCTCCACAACAAGAGAGGCCACGATAGTGAGAGGCCCGCGCACCGCGATGAAGAGGGGCCCCCGCTTGTCGCAACTAGAGAAAGCCCTCGCACAGAAACGAAGACCCAACACAGCCAAAAATAAATAAAGAATTATTTAAAAAAAAAAAAAAAATATCCACACCTGGCTTAGATCCCAAGGATATTATGTAGTAAAGATTATGTCTAGGAAAGTGTTCATCAGGATATGACTACGGTGTATTATTGTTAGAGGAGCTACTATTCAGCTGTCCAAGCAGAGGGATGGAGGGAAGAGGAAGCCGTTTTCTTGGTTTGTGAAGAAGGTCAATACTTGCAATGTGCCAGGCACTGTGCTAACACTTTGTATCAAGTACCTAATTATATGTTGACAGCAACTTGATAAAGTGTGTATGGTCAATTCCTTTGAATAGACTGAAAAAGAAAAGGAAAAAAGAAAATCATCTTTCCGAAATATTATAGTAAATGGATGGGACCAAGATTTCCACCGACTGTGGTGCAGTTTATAAAATGTTCCCACTAAACCAGAAGTTTTTATTTTGACCTGTTTACAATCCACATAATCTGTCCTTCTATTACTAAGTGAAACTACTGTCTGGAGATGATTTTCAATAGTCAAATGCTACAAGCAAACTTAAGAATCATACATTAGATAGGGGACCACTCTTGAGTATTTTTCTGAAATGCACACTGGAGTCCAGGTTTTAGAATACACACACACACAAAATAAACAAAATATTAATGTTACGGATTGTCCTATAAACAAATTAAAAGGCTGAATAAATTTAGTCAGATGTATTCATTAAGCATGTACTAGATACAAGGATAGAGCATTAATAGGGGAAGAGCCCACAGTCCTTTCCCCAAAAAGCTTGGAGCATAACTTAAGAAGCTCACATCAGTAAATAATCACAATGCAATGATAATATATTCAAACTGAGTTATCAACAAGGGACAATAGGAGACAGCTCAAAGTATAATTAATCAGCTGCAGAGGATACTAAGATGCCAGGGAATTCTTCAGAAAAGAAAAAAAAATGATTTGAATACTGAAAAATGACCAGGTGTGATCCTAAAGTGTATGTCTGTACTGGGGGCTGGGGCATGGAGGCACGAGGGTTGGTGCCTATTTGGAAACAGTAGCCCACAAAGGCATTTTTGGTGTGCAACCCCTGTTATGATGCATGGTGATCCATCAAACATTTTCAATCTAGAGTGATATAAGATCTGGATTATAAAGAACATTCTCATGAAAATGTATTAAAATAAGGAAAAACAAGTTTAAGATCCCAAAATATAGACAACATGTATCTGAGCTACAACAATGGCAAAAGAGATAGATAAAAGAGCAAAGAATCTGCAGCAGAATGAACAAGATATAATGATTAATCAAATATTAATAATTGTTATAGGAAGGGGGAAATTGATAAAGTTTCAATTTCCAACTTCCTATGATCATATATAATTACACAAAGTAAAAGAAAAGTGATAAATAAAAATATTTCATTGTCATTAGCTGTTGATAAAGAGTTAACTGGGCATGGTCAGTGCAATTAAACTATCCAATGTATTTGAAATTGTGCCAGGGAGGCTGATAGGCAAAACATTGTTAAATGAGAAGTACCAATTAATTACTTTATTGGACCATTAAACATCTGGCTTGTCTTTGCTACTCAATAAAATTAAACAGTTCATTAAAAACCAATGAAACATGACAGAAAAAAATTAGAGACTTTGTTTTCTTATTTCCTTTCAGTTTACCTATGGACTAGAGGATCTCATTCCCTTCAGTATTTCCACCTCCAAAAATCTAATGGAAAGTCACAGACTTTGCTGAGTAATGGCAAATTCCATACCGCAAATCAAAATCAGAAATTGCAAACCTGTAACTCTACAGTACTTGCAAAATAAACCAAGTTGCAGAGGTCAGTAGAGAGGAAAATCCTTTTTGTAATATATGCCAGAAGACTTTCTGAAATTTATTTACAACTTCAATGTTAATGCATCTTGGCAACTATTCCTTCTAGATTACTATTTAACAACCAAATGCAGGTCAGATTATTGAATGATCAGGATCCTCAATTCACATTTTAAAAAATATAAGCCAATAGTGTAAATAAATTATTAAAGTTCACCATACTAACCAATCACTGTAACATTTATCTTCAGATAGACGTATATAAAGAGATATGTCTATATATTTATAAGCTGTGAGTATTGTACTGTAGAGCCTATTTTTTATTTTATTTCTCACCTTTATTTCTGAACATATTTCTGTATCAGATTCTTAATGAGTAGACAGCATTTTATTCATTTATTTTTGAACCGTTCAACTGTTATTGTAAATGTACACTGTGCTTAGTTTTTGCAATTATAAACCCACTCCAGTGGAAACTCTTGCCCAGATATCACTGTAGTCTTACATAATTATGTTCTTTGAATGAATTCTGAGAAGTCAAATTCCTTGGTTACTAATAGGTATCCAAGGCTTTTGTGCATGTGGCCAAGCTGGGAAGCATTATCTACTGAATTACTTTAATTCGTAAAAATATTAATTGATTAATTAATTAAAACTTCCACCCATGAGTATCCTGGGAAGATGAAGTGGTGGCATAGATCCTGAATATCCCCAAATACACTTATTAAAGCAAACAGTAAATAGATAGCAAAAACCGAAGACGTGGGAACAGCATTTACAATAAAACTACGTTACACCTTATAACCAAAACTCTCAAATTATAAGCAGAAGACAAACTGCCAGTCGCTACGAGGCGTACATGGCATCAGTGTCCATGTGAAGCAAACAAAAGGGAGCCGCGAAGGAGCTGACAGACGCGAGGATAATAGATTCTCAACATAGCCCATTAATTCTTACCGGATCACATGGCCGACCAATTGGAGAACAGCATCTGAAACTGGGGGCTGGAGAGGCTGGACTGTTGTTTCCAGTCTGTTCCCAGACGGTCCCAAGGACTGACTTCCTGGGGCTCCTTCCTTGGAGGGCACTTTAGGGATCCACACTCAGAAGACGCGGTTAGTTGTGGCATTAAAACCCGTCAGGCCAGAGATAGTACTGAAAAGGAAAGAGAAGGTGCAGGTAAAAATGAGCCAAGTAAGAGTCTGGAAATGCCATAAAGCAGTCCACCATGATTCTGAAGTCTTTGTTCCCAAGAACAGACCCACACCTGTACTGAGGCAGACCTACTTTCTTTCGTTTATCCGCACCACAATCGTTAGTCCATGCCCACAGCATGCTGGCTTAACAGAAACTAAGGCAGACGCCACAGAAACAAAACCACAAAACCCGCGACGCCAGACCGGCCTGAGAGGGCAACACTCAACTGCCCTGAACCGGTTCTAGCCAGCGCCTAAGCAGATGAGACGCGAGGGCAGCACCTGCGCAGACAAGACACGGAGCGTCCGGAAGTTGCCTTTGCCTCATTACCATGTTAGGATCTCCGCCCAAAGCGGAGATTTGGGCTTTGCTAGGCACAATTAGCGCCGCCCGCAAGGGAGCCCAAAGAACTGCACATTCTCTGGCTGTTTCTAGGAAATTGCTATCCCTTTCCCTGAATTCTGATGGCGTACCCACCTCTTACTGTAAGGCCAACTGGCCCGAGGCAGGGGAACACAATCAGATTCACAGGTTGCATCAGACCGAAATTCTCCGGACCACCCAGTTCCAGAAACTGCCCTGGAGACATTCCGGACCACCCAGTTCCAGGAACTGACCTGGGGACTTTGTACCCAGCCTAGCCTTCCCGCCTTTCGAGGGGCGGGACTAACGGTCCCCCAGGATACCCGAAAAGACCACCAAATAAGGAATACCCTGCACCCTCCCAGATTCACCACACCCCTTTCCCTTCTTCCCCTATAAAATCTTGCCCAACCCTCGCCCGGGTGCGACTTCTCTGGCCCCTTTCTCTCGGACCAGTGAACCTCGCCCGGGAGCGCTCCCTAATAAAGCTCACTTGAAGCTTTCCTCTGTTTCGCGGTGCCGTTTGTTAAGATCTGACCTTACACTTACCCCTTAAAAGTTTCCCTCTTCTGGGTTTCCCTGGTGGTGCAGTGGTTGAGAGTCCACCTACCAATGCAGGGGACAGGGGTTCGTGCCCCAGTCTACGAAGATCCCACATGCCGCGGAGCTGTTGGGCCCGTGAGCCATGGCCGCTGAGCCTGCGTATCCGGAGCCTGTGCTCCGCAACGGGAGAGGCCACAGCAGTGACAGGCTCGCGTACGGCAAATAATAATAATAAAAAGTTTCCCTCTTCTCTCCTCTGGGGAGGTCTTTAAAGCATGATCTCTCCCTTCCCAATTCCTTGATCAAGGCATAAACTTTTTCCTCAGTTTTGCCGAACCTGGCCTCCTTCAACTGGCGCGAGCTGCACGGGGCAAGGGAAGGACCTAGTTGGGGGTCCGCCTGACCCAAGACGGTCGGTTACATCTTCATGAAAAGAACAGAAGAGGAGCTCCGAGAAATGAGAAAAGCTCTTCTGAACTACGCCTCCTTCCACAAGGATAATTCATTTTACAAAAGATGAGCAATAGAAAAGTACTGAGGTCAAATTCCACACTAAGTTAACAACAGAAAGAGGAGAATAATAATAACATTCCTATGTAAAATGAAAGAACACTAAAAAGACATGTCACAGAAAACATCAAAATTCACACCTTAAAAGTGAGCTAAAAGACATTAAGAAAGCTTACAAGACGTGACAGAACAACATATACCATAATTTTAAAACCTCAAGTGAGATGACAGAAGTCAGAAAATAATTATAAATAAATGAAAATTCTTGAATGGAGACTGAATTAGAAAGAACACAGAAGTGAATAAACAATAGACAATGCCTTAAAAGAAGGTGAAAAAGGGTGAAATTTTTAATAAGCAGAAAGAAAAAATTTTGAAAGTTACAAATAATATACTATATCCATCTTATGAATAATAGGAATGCTTAAAGAATAAGACCAAATCAAGGGAATAAAACAAATACTAAAACTTGTAATTCACAAAAAATTTCCTGAAACTACAATATATATTAAAGAGCCCACCCCATGTTCATAATACCAACCTGGGATGAATACCACCAGCTATATTCTAGTAAAATTTCTAGTAACGTACCCAGAAGTTTTACTAGAATATAGCTGGTGGTATTAGAGAAAGGAAATAGAAAAAGGAAAAAAAAAAACCTCATTTCTCACCAAGGGAGGAAAAAAAACAAGATATTTATAAGGGAAAGAAAATTTTATTATCATCTAATGTTTCTAAAGCGGCATATGAACAACATGAAAAAACAAATATTTATACACTAAAGGAGAGAAAATTTGAAGCAAGTGCTTTATATCCAGCAAATGTGACTTTCAAGTCTAAAAACCACATACAAAACAACTGTTATTAATTAACATATAAAACTTTGGTAATATTGTTCCCGTGAGCACTTCCTGAAGAATCTATTAGACAATGAGCTTAGGCAAACAAAGCAACTTTAAAAGTTTTTATAAGAACTAGTGATGATCATTAAACATAGTTACTTATAGAACTAAGAATAAATTGGGATTAAAAAGAGAGTACAGGTTGTCATGGCTACATGCTCAGGCAATGTAGGTATTATACAAGTACAAATATGGGGGAAAATTGGGAAAGTATATGCAAACAAATGTTAACTCCTTTTGGTGTATTGTTGGTGGCAAATAAGCAATGTTATTCTGAGATGGATATGTGTGTGTAAGTGGACATAAAGTAAATGTGTAATTATGAAATGTTCTATCATCCATTGTATCCTTAAGAACAAGAATTCTCATGAGATACAGACACAATACAAAAGAAGTTACATTAAAATCTCTCTAATCCTGAATGTGAATTTGGAGTATCGATATGAATTTATGGGGAGGGGTGTGTCTGTATTTTTAGCACGTATAATTTCTTTGTTCTAACAACACAAGAGGACTAGAAATAATAATTAACAACCCAAAAGTAATGAGGAACCCTAGTGTCTGGATTATGATTTTGAAATACCAAGTACTATTAAAAAACCCAGGGCATCTTAAAGAAAGAGCTGACTCCATGTCTGAGGCAGGAAATGTAAATTTTCACATAACAGGAAACAAGGAAACTCTCAATAACTGCTATGGTCATGTCAAGATCTAGTTAGAAGAGCCTTTGACTGGTCAGAAATGGGACAATTTGAGCTCCCAAACAGCTAATAATTTTGATTTATCAAAACCCACCAAATGTGTTTAAATCAGTAAATTCATAAAAATATTAAAACAAAAGCTAATAAGCCCCCCTAGGAAAATGACTGGAAATAAATCCATTATGTAAAAGAAGAAAATGAAAGAAAGTATCAAACATTTTTCCTGCCTTTTCTTTATGAATTATACCGTTGGATAATCAAATAGTAGGAGATAAAGGAAAGTGTTACTTTATAAAAATAAGTCTAACTAATAAATGAAAAAACAGTTATAAAAGTTGAACATCACCATGTGGCATCCTCCCAAAGGATTACTGGACTGTGGCTTTGTCTAGGCACTGAGTCACTAAAATCACAAAAGACAGATATCCAAAGTTTTTATCCTTCCTTTAGTCCTACCAACTGAGGATGCAATCCTGACTGAGGATGCAATCAGCAATAAATATCAAGACTGTAGGAACCTACAGGTTAAAAGGCCAAGATTTTTAACTAGTAAACTATAAAGAAAGGAAAGGGATGAGGCGTAGGGGTGTGGGGGTGGTGGTGTGGGGAGGGGGTCCTGCCAATGAAAAGATTCTTACAAGTCAAAAGAGGTCAAAAGAAAGAATTTCTGGAATGACTGGCAGAGTTCAATGGCTAGGCTTGTATTTTGCTTACAAGGGTGTTTGTTTTATAATATTCCACTAAATTAGACATTTGTATGCTTTTCTAAATGTTTGTTTTTACATTAAAAAGGTTAAAACAAAAGGAAGGATAAAACATTCTACCCCACATATGTGGGATTTTTTTCCTCCTACCCCAGGACAATACTCGACATGTTATTTTCATTTTTCTTCTTTCTCCTCCTCCTTCTTTTTCTCTCTCTCTGTCTCTCTCTCAGTCTCTACTCTGTTTTGCATCTGATAGTTTATTGGAAGCACATGTATTAATCTGAATTTATTCGATTGCAAAAAGTGAACAATTTCTCCTTTGTTTACTATAATATTAATATTTTTAGTTTTTCCTTTGAGAGATTCTCCTCTAAATATCCTTGTATCTATTTATTGATTAATTTCTAATTGACTTGGAAGAACTCTTTTAATATCAAGGTTGTTAATCTTATGCCTAATCTATAAATTATTATTCAATTTTTCATTTTATATAGGATAATTCATTACTCAAAATATTTATATTAGATATAGTTAAATTTGTATATTCACTTTAATTATCCTGTTTTTCTTTTATGCTCAGAAATTCTTCCCTCACCTCAAAATTATAGCAATGTTTGTTCATATTTTTTCTCATTCTTATATGGTTAACTTTTCCTTTTTATCTTTTTAAGGCATCTGTAATTTATTTTAACGGATGATTTAAGGTTCAGAACAACAAAATTATGCTCTTCCAAAGAGATAGCCAATAATTCCAACATAACTTTTTCGAAAGTCTATAATTTCCCCCCACTTGTATAAAATGCTCTTTTTTATCCGAATGTGTATTTTTCTCAAATGTGAAGATCAAAGCAAACTTTTTAGATAACTAAAGCTGGCATTATCTCTAGTGTTTATTTTGTGAACATTTAACGAAGCATGATGCATATAATGGACAGAAATTATTTAATGCATGTAACTAGACCTCAGATGGAAAAGCATCTATCCCTCAGAAGTATCCCTGGCCCTCCCAGTCACCATCCCTCTCCCATGGTAACTCTTAATAACATCTTGATCAGTTTTTGATGGTTATGTAAATGAGATCTTACAGTTTGTAACATTTTACACCAAGACTCTTTTGCTCAAATTTAAGTTTTTAGATTCTTCTTGTTGTAAAGTAGTATTCTATGTAAGAACATGTCATAAATAATCTATTCTACAATTTCCAGTTTTTTTTACTATAAATAACGCCACTGCAAATGTCACTGTACATATATTTTGATAAACATATGTTTGCATTATAGGGTTATTCATAACCTTTCAGAGTGGAAATGCTGAATCGTGGGATCTGTAAATATTGTCAAGAAGTATTTATACAAAGTTACACACCACAGTTATGTTTCTTTTGATGCTTACTGGTGCTCTAACTCCTCACTATTATTTGGTGTTAGTCATTTCATTTTAGGCATTATGCCATTGCGGTTTTAATTTATATTTCTGTGATAACTAATGAGGTTGTACACCATTTTTTAAGTTCATCAGCCATTTGGATAGACCGCTTTGTGAAATGTCTTTAAATCGTTTGCCTCTTTATTTAGTTGACTGCCTTTTTAAAAACTTGATTTGAATGTTTTCTTCACATATCAATATTTTGGATAACATTCTTCGTCAGAAATTGCAGGACCAAACATATAATCTTCAAAAATGGAATAAATTTTTTTTAGGTATTTGATTTTTAAATGCTATTTTTAACTGGCACTATTTCCTAAATTTAATTTTCTTTTTGTTGATTACCAGCAAATTTAAATAAAATTGATTTCTTATATTGACATTTTATTCAGTTACCATGCGAATTCACTTAGTCCTACGTCCTAAGTGTAGATTCTTTTGAATTTTGTTAATTCACATTCATGTCGTCTGGAAATAATGACAATTTTATTTCTTCCTTTTCATGACCTTTACTGTTTGTTTCCTGCCTTATGACAATAGCAAGGAACTATACTGTATTGCTGATAAAAGTCATGATAGCAAAGAAAAAGCTTTCAAAGTTTTCAATGAAATTCTTTTTTTATTATACCAAAGAATTTCCTTTCTATTCCTAGATTACTAAGAGGTTTTATAATAAATAAATGTTGTAATGGTTATATGCTCTTTTTATTATAGCAAATGTTATGATTAATTTTTTTAAATATAAGCTAATATTATATTCCTTAAAGGAACACAATTTCATGTGATATTTCTTTTAATTCATACTGATTTGATTTGCTAATATTTTTTTTAGAAAAATTTTAATTATATTTAAGAGAAACTGGCCTATAGGTTTCTTGTAATATCCTTGTCAAATATTGGTATTAAGGTACTTCTGGCCTCATACAATATGTTGGGACATGTAGTAGGTTGAATAATGGCCCCCAACAGATATTTCCATGTCCTCACGCCTGGAACCTGTAAATGTGACCTTATTTGGGAAAAAAAGGTCTTTGCCAGTGTAATTAAGGATGTTGACGTGAAACCATCCTGGGTTTAATGCAGGCCCTAAATTAAGGGAGAGTTGTCTGTCCAAGAAAACAGGAGAGAAGACCACGTGAAGATGGAGGCAAAGACTGGAGTTACGCTGCTACAAATCAAGGAACCCCTGGGGCCAAAAGCTGGACGAAGCAAGGTGGGATTCTCCCATACAGCCCTCAGAGAAGGTGGCCCTGCTAACACCTTGATTTCATACTTGTGGGCTCCATGGCTCTGAAAGAATGATTTGATTTGTTTTAAGCCATCAAATCTGTGGCCAGTTGTTATGGCAGCACTAGAAAATAAATAGAGGAAGTGTTCCCGCCTTTCTTATAACTGGAGTTTGTATAAGATTGGAGAATATTTCTTGCTTAAAATTTGAAAGAATTCATCCTGGAAGACAAATAGACTGAAGGATTAATTTCTAGAAACTATTTCTATTAAAATTCTGTTTCTTTGGAGGATGTAAGATACTTTAAATTTGATATTTAAATTTTAATGAATTGGACATGTTTTCCTAGGAAAATCTCATCTAAATTTTCAAATTTATTGCTCAAAACATCCTCCATTATACCTTATTAAACTTTTAAATTTGAGATAAGCAAAGATTCACATGCAGTTGTAAGAGAAATACAGAGAGATCCATATACCCTTTTTTTCAGTTTCCCCATATGGTACGATCTTGAAAAACTACAATATTAAACCAGGATGGTGACATTGATACAGTCAAGATACAAAATATTTCCACCACAAAAAGTATTTTTCAAGGGCTTCCCTGGTGGCACAGTGGTTAAGAATCCACCTGCCAATACAGGGGACACGGGTTTGAGCCCTGGTCTGGTAAGATCCCACATGCCGTGGAGCAACTACGCCCGTGCACCACAACTACTAAGCCTGCGCGCTAGAGCCCACAAGCCACAACTACTGAGCCCACGTGCCACAACTACTGAAGCCTGCAGCCCAGAGCCCGTGCTCCGCAACGAGAAGCCACCGCAATGAGAAGCCCACGCACCGCAACAAAGAGTAGCCGCCGCTCGCCGCAACCAGAGAAAAGCCCACGTGCAGCAACAAAGGCCCAACGCAGCCAAACAAATAAATAAATAATTTTTTTTTTAAAGTATTCTTCATTTTGCTCTTTTAAAGCTATACCGACTTCCCTTCTATCTTCACTTTTGCCTTTCAAGGCAGCCTCTAATCTGTTCTCCATTTCTATAATTTTGTCATTTTTTAAATGTAACTTCAAAGGAATCATACAGTATAAAACTTCAATAGGCTTTTTTCACTTAGTATAATTCTTCTGATTCATCCAGGTTGAACTATGTATTAAAAATTAATTCCTGGGGGCTTCCCTGGTGGCACAGTGGTTCAGAGTCCACCTGCCGATGCAGGGGACACGGGTTCGTGCCCCGGTCCGGGAAGATCCCACAGGCCGCGGAGCAGCTGGGCCCGTGAGCCATGGCCGCTGAGCCTGCGCGTCCGGAGCCTGTGCTCCGCAACGGGAGAGGCCACAACAGTGAGAGGCCTGCGTACCGCTAAAAAAAAAATTAAAATAAAATAAAATTCCTTTTTATTGCTTAGAGGCACACCATGGTATGGTAGCAAAGTTTGTATGTTTAATCAGTTACTCATTGAAGAATACCTGGGTTGTTTCCAATTTGGAGCTGCTATGAATAAAGCTGCTACAAAAATTCATGAACATGTTTTTGTGTAAATGTAAATACTCATTTCCCTAAAATAAATGATCAAGAGTACAACTGAAGGGTCATATAGTAGTCGTATAATTTTTTTTTTTTTTTAAGAAACTGCCAAAAGGTTTTGCAGAGTGGATGAGCTGTTTTACATATCTAACAGCAATGTATGAGTCATTCAGTTTCTTTGCATCCTGACCAGCATTTGATGTTGGCACTGTTTTTTAGTTTAGCCATTCTGATATGTGTGTAGTGATATCACACTGTGGTTTTAATTTGCATTTCTCTAATGCCTGTTAAAGGTCTTTTAATGCACTCATTTGGTATCTCTATATCAGCTTCAGTGAAATTTATATCTTTTTACCCATTTGTTAATTGGATTTTTTTGTTTACTTTTGTGTTTTGAGAGTTCTACATTCTAGATACTGGTGATTAGTCAGATATGTGGTTCGCAGATATTTTCTCCCACTCTACAGCTTATCTTTCCATACCATTAAGAAAATCTTTTACAGAACAAAAGTTTTAATTTTGATGAAGTGCAGTTTATAAACTATTCTTACAGATTGTGGGTTTGGGGTCAATTTTAAAAACTACTGATCTATCCTCAGATCCAGAAGGATTTTGCCTATATTGCTTTCTAAAAGTGTTTTTAAAATTTTCACATTGTACATTTAATTCTGTGATCCATTTTGAGTTAATTTCTATATAAGGTGTGAGGTGTAAGTTGAAGTTCATTCTTTGTCTATGGATAGCCAACCGCTCCAACATCTTTATTTTAAAAAATCCATCTCTTCTTCATTGAATTGCTTTTGCACCTTTGTCAAAAATAAGTTGGACAAATTTGTGTACGTCTATTACTGAGCCCTTTATTATCTTCCATCACTGTCTATGGTATGACTTTATCAGTCTGAATGAAATATTGAAACATTATTCCTCTTTAGTCCATTTGCCCTCCCCATTTACAACTGTCAAATACATTCTCTACATACATTTAAAATCACATGAGACAGAATTATGTTTACTTCAACAAACATAATTTTTAAAATCCAAGAGGAGAAATGTTATTGTATATTCTCATATTTTTGCTTACCATATTTTTTCTTCCTTATTAATGTTCCAAAATGCCTTCTTTCTTCATTTCCTTCCTGTTTAAAGAATTCATTAGCCTTCTTTTTGAGGAGGTATGCTGGTAACAAATCTTAGTTGTCTTTCATCTGAGAATGTTTTGGTCTTCCCTTTATTATTGAAAGATATTTTCTGGGCATAGGATTCTGGGTTTGAAACAGGCGGGAAAGGGGCAGGGCACAACCTTTAAAACAATGACGTAGCCCAAGGACAGGACATAAACTGATCAGAACCAAATAGGTCCAATATGGCAGACAAGTCGAATTCCACTAGACCTTGAGCCTCAGTACATGCTCATTGTAAAACATCAGCAAGCTAAATGACATACCCACAGGCGTCATGACAGTTCCAAGGCAGACCTTAAAGGTCAAAAAGTGGGTGGTGGGGCTTCCCTGGTGGCGCAGTGGTTAAGAATCCCCCTGCCAATGCAGGGGACAAGGGTTCGATCCCTGGTCTGGGAAGATCCCACATGCCGCGGAGCAACTAAGCCTGTGCACCACAACTACTGAGCCTATGCTCTAGAGCCTGCGAGCCACAACTACTGAGCCCGTGTGCCACAACTACTGAAGTCTGTGCACCTAGAGACCGTGCTCTGCAACAAGAGAAGCCACTGCAATGAGAAGCCTGGGCACCACAACAAGAGTATCCCCTGCTCTCTACAACTAGAGAAAGCCTGCACCCAGCAACGAATACCCAGTGGCAGCCAAAAATAAATAAATAAATAAGAATGTTAAAAAAAAAAAAAAAAAAGCAGGTGGTGGCCCAATTCCTGGAAATCCCCAACCCTTCCCCCAAATAGCTGGAATACTCCGCCCCCCATTAGCCTATGAAATTACCCATCCCTATAAAAACTGACAATGCCATACCCTGGCGCCTCTCATGGCCCACACACTGTCTGTGGAGTATGTTTCTCTCTAAGTAAATCCACTTCATTTTTTTTTTTATTGGTGTATGATTCTTTTAATGTGTTGTTGGATTCCGTTTGCTAGTATTTTGTTGAGGATTTTTGCATCTATATTCATCAGTGATATTGGTCTGTAATTTTCTTTTGTTGTAGTATCTTTGTCTGGTTTTGGTATCAGGGTGATGGTGGCCTTGTAGCATGAGTTTGGGAGTGTTCCTCCCTCTGCTATATTTTGGAAGAGTTTGAGAAGGATGGGTGTTAGCTCTTCTCTAAATGTTTGATAGAATTCACCTGTGAAGCCATCCAGTCCTGGACTTTTGTTTGTTGGAAGATTTTAAATCACAGTTTCAATTTCATTACTTGTGATTGGTCTGTTCATATTTTCGATTTCTTCCTGGTTCAGTCTTGGAAGGTTATACCTTCCTAAGAATTTGTCCATTTCTTCCAGGTTGTCCATTTTATTGGCATAGAGTTGTTCTTACCTATCAATTTGCCTCTTGCTGAATTCCTTCTGCATTGAGACACGAAGAACCTGAGCTTCATTAAGTCCTGAGACCAGGTGTGTGATCTCAATTAAAAGACCATGGGTTCAAGCCCCAGTCTGGGTTTTGGCTGGGTTCCAGTTCTGGCTGGTGGGTTCAAGTCCCAATCTGAGTTACACGGTTTCAGGTTGTCAGTTCTTTTCTTTCAGTACTTAAAAAATGTGCCACTTCCTTCTGGTCTCTATGGGTTCTGTTGAGAAATACATCATTCAAATTGTTTTATAAGTAAGGCATAATTAATCTCTTGCTGCCCTCAAGATTCTTCTTTAACATCTTCTCTGATTCTGATCCACATATCTCTCTCATATAAGGATAACAATGATTGTATTTGGGCCACCCAGATAATACAGGGTAATCTCCATCTCAAGATTCTTAATTTTTTCACATCTACAAAGTGTTTTTTGCCATGTAAGATAGCATATTCACAGGTTCCAGGGGTTAGGACATGGACATCTTTGGGGGGAACCATTATCCTGCCTACCACATTTTCCAACTTATTTTATAAGGCAGGAAATTCCATGATCCCGAAAATAGGGAGAAAAAACACCACAAAAATATCCCCCAGAGCCAAAATTAAAAATATTTTATAAAATATTAGCTAGGTGTATTCCCAAGATATAAAAAGTGTACATGCAATAACCAAGTAGATTTTCCCAGACCAAGAATGACAGGTTTCATTAAACATTCAGTAATCAATATAATTTAACATATGCAACATTAAAGGAGCAAAAAACATATGATCATCTCAATAGATTCACCAAAATAAATTCTTCTAGCCAAGAGACAAGACAAATTTTAAAATTTAACTTAAGCTGCTATTACTAGAAACAAACAAAAAAACAACAAAACATTATTGAGAACCAAAGCAACTGAAATATATAAGGCTAGAAAAGTCTAGGATATTTAGGATAAAATAGAATATAAATTTAATAAGCCTTGATAATGTAAAAATAGAATTTTAAAATGGGTAAGAGACTTAAAGAAGTGAGGGCACAGCTCTCATCTTTCATAGTGTGTATTCCACATAATATAGTCTAAATATGATAAACAAGGGAGCAAACATTTTAAGTATATTATTCAAATGAATGTAATTCAAAGCTAGAAGAAACAAACATATGATTATAGCAATATAACCAGGGAAGATGAGCATTTAGGGAGAGAGAATATTGGAAGATTAAAAGCACCGATTTTATATTTTTTATTGAAATTGGAAGTAAATTCACACTGATTAAAGTTAATAATAAAGAAGTTTAAAAACTATATATCAATATATTTACATATGAAAGTTATAGCTATAAATAAAAAAGGGGATATAAATGTTTTAAACTCTAAAAAGGAAAACAAATACATACAAAAAAAGAAAACAAACTCATATGACACAACAAAGTATAGTATATAAGTGGAATATATGTTCCTCAAAAATGAAACAAATGAAAATGCTAGAAACAAAGACTAAACATATTTTCATATTAATAAATGAAAGTAAAACTTTTAAAAGTGAAAGGAATGCAGATAGTGTTAAAATATACAAAAATAATCTGAAACAAAAGATGTCATAAATGTTTAAAAGCAAAGAATAGACAAAGACAGAACAGATACTTGTAAATGAATAGCAAGGAACAGTCATGATGTTAAAGTCAAGGCAAAAAAAAAAAAAGAAAAACTATTAGAGTCAGTCCTTTATGATGTGTAAAATAGATATTTACAGATTGTTATAGACTTTTATTCTTCATTTTCAACACCTCAGAGATAAATTAGAGTACCTAAAAGAATAGAGGTGTGAAAAGATATAATAAATATGGTCATTTTGATTTATATAGCATGTATGTGTAGAATACACACACACACACAACTAGCATGTTCTCTAAAAACAGAAGTATCTTTTCAAACGCACATGGAGACTGTTTTAAAACCGACCTTTTAGTAAATAAAATAAAATATAATAAAATGACAATTCATAGGAAAAATATAACCCAACATATTTTAAAACAATACAGTGAAATTTGCAGTTCAGTAGGGAAACAAACCCCAAATTGGAAATGTTTATAAGAAAAAAATCAAAATTTAATTTGCAAAATCTTTATAAAATGATGCTAGAAAAAATATTATGGAACAGATATTATGTAGTAAGTCTGTTTTAATCAGCTCTTCCTCATAAACAATCCTCCAGTCTCAGTGACTTAAAATGACAATTTCCTCTATAACTCTTTTTTCATGTAGGTTGCAGGTCAGTTATGGCTCTGCTCTCAGCTGCAGCTTTGTTCCAAACTGTGTTTCTATTTAAGTTTTAACCAAAACATTTCTCTAGACAACAGCAAAGTTGGAGGAAGTGATATATAGTCTTCCCACGTTGGCATAGCAATATCATGTCACATGACAATGGGTGCAGATTTCTAAACCTTTTACAGGGAATGGGAGTAGTGAATATTTGTGAATATTACAAATTCCACAATAGTTAAAGCAATGTACAAAGGAAAATGTATATTAATAGATAAGAGAAGAAAATGTGTCTATAATGTGGAAAAATCATTCGATAAAAAAATCAACAAACATTCATAATGGAACTCTTGGCAAATGAGGAATAGAAGGGAATTTTCACAATGTGCTAAGTGGTATGTATGAAAATTATAAGGAAAACAACTTGCATAGGGATCAAAATTTACAAGTCAGGAACAAGACAAGAAGGCTACTGTAACTACTTCTATTGTCTACTAGAGATTCTAGCCAATAAGGAAGTATGAGAATTGGAAAGAAAGAAACAGTTGTCTTCATTTCCAAACAATATAGTTATCCACATTAGAAAATATAATCTATACACTGCTTAAGGTATTAAAAAATTTTGGCAGGGATGGTAGATGAAAGATCAATTTACAAAATCAATTAGGAAATATACTAAACATTTCATTCACAATAACATAATATCCACAGTGGGTCTAAGAATATCCAATAGAATACATGCCAGGCTTTAATGGAGAAAGTTATAAATATGAGGGCACAGGGTCAAGCGTAACAACAACAACAAAAAGTATGAAAAAGAAAAAGATAGAATGATTTGCCCTGCTATTTACTATTTAAATAGTTTTTACAAAGATATGGTAATAAATACAGTTTTTTTCTTTGTTTATTAATAATCAAATAGAAAAGATTAGAGAGCCTATAAAACTTATGCATAATCGGAAACTGATATATGGTAGAGTCATTATCAATCAGTGGGAAAAGGGACTATTTTGACCAATGCTAGGACTACTGGTTTCTTAAGTGGAAAATTCTCTTAAAAAATTAGATTCATTTTTCATGTAAAACGTGAAAATATATTCCAGCAATTAGCGTAAATGAAAAATAATTCAAATAAAATGAAAGTAAACATAAATGTTTTAAACATTTAGTAAATAAAATAAAATATAATAAAATGACAATTCATAGAAGAAAGGAGTTTGATATTAGAATCTTTTGTCATTAAATGCTTAATATACATGCATAGCTATGCTTTTTTCTAATATATCTAATAATCATTCAATATTTCTAAACAGATCCTGAACAAGTTAAATATTTTCATACTCTACCCACTTAATAGTAACAAATGCCCTTATTTTTCATTAGTTTCTGTTTTGCATTTAAAACAAGTTTCTAATTGGTTTTATTTTATACCCAACTATTTTCACTTTAGTTCTGCCTACTTTTCTCTAATAAGCAGCTTTAAATTATTTTCTAGGTTCTTATACTAGTTTATCTTCTTCATCATCTGGTTATTAGTTTGTCGGTTTTGTTGGCTATCTCTCTTAGAGTAATATGTTAGCTCATGTGTTATAAATTTGATTGAAATTCTCTTTTTTTTCTCCCTCATTACCTTTCTATGCCCAGTTTTGTGATCCAGGTAATCCAGGGCCTCCAATCCAAAACCAGATTTTGACCTGACATTAAAAAATAAAATACATAGTAAACTGTCCAATTAATAAACTGGAACACCACCAAAAAAATGATTATCCCATTTCTTTCACTAGCCCATCTTTTTATGTCCTTGCTCAGAGGTAACAAGTATACTCAATTGTGAGTACTTTCTTTCTTTCTGTTCTTCATATAAATATACATGCCTATGCAATAAATTATTTAGATTTTCTCATTTGAAAATTGTATATAAAAGATATCATGTAATATAGCTCTTCTCTGACTTCCCTTTTTATGAAATATAATACTACTAACTTTACCCATGATACTGTATGTGACTGTGATTCTTTTTGATAGCTTTGGGTATTGCATTATAAGAATATGCCATTATACATATTGTGGCATCCCTTCTCTTTTCTGTGGATGTATGTTGCTTCCAGAATTTTTGTTATTATTAGCATTCTTGTAAATGCCACATGTTACACATATGCATATTTTTTTCATCAGTTTATACCCAAGAATGGAATTTCCAAGTGTATGATACATGAAAGTTCAGCATTACAAAGAGTTCTAGAATAGTTTTCAAAGCAATTGCACTAATTTAAACTCCCATCAATAATGTGTAGGGGGATCCTGATCCATGACTCCTCTAACAATTGGCACTGTCAGGCTTCATTTTGAAATTTTATTTTTAAAAATGGAATTTCATTGGGATCTTGATTGATATTTTTATGGTTCTAATGAAGATACATTTTTAAAAAATGTTTAGCCATGTGAGTTTTCTTTTGTTTGAAATGCTGCTCATTTATTTTGCTGACTTTTCTATTCGATTTTTCTTATTGATTTTAAGAGTTATTTATATATTTGAAACTAATCTTTTGTAAAGTATACATTTTAAAAATCCTTTCAGAATTTATAATCTTTTACTTTCTTTAAAGTAAAATGATAAATAGAATTCCTTAACATTATTATATTCAAATTTATCCATTTTATGGATAATATATTTATTTATAATAAATTCAAACTTGTTCTGGAGATTAAAGCAAGTTGTCAAATGACAAGCACATACAAAATTAAAATCCATAAAATAGTGAGTTCTTTGTCAGAGCTCTTGCTTAAGCAATGAAAAAAGGACACAGACAAATAAGGAAAGAGGAAAAAAATGTAAGAATTTGCAAAACTGTCTACTCTTTCCAGCAATTTAAAATAATGAGAATTAATATTCTGTGACTATTCCTTATCAACTATCAAAATAACCAACATTCAAAAAATGAAAATATTCACAGTGGATGAGGATTTATTGAACATGGAACCTATTACTTTGCAGCTGGAAGTGTGGTCCATAAACCAGTCATGTTGGCATCACCTGAAAACTTGTTAGAATTTCAAAACCTCAGGCCACACCCAAGACCTAACTGAATCAGGATCTGTATTTTAACTACATCCCCAGGTGACTCATATGCACATTAAAATTCAAGAAGCACTGGCCAAATACTCTACTTTTGAGACTACAATGTATTACAATGACTTTGGAAAATAATTTAACAATATTTTCTTTTTTACCAGTAAGAATTTTATTTATTTATTTATGGCTGCATTGGGTCTTCGTTGCTGCGTGCAGAGGCTACTCTTTGTTGCAGTGTGCAGGCTTCTCACTGCAGTGGTTTCTCTTGTTGCAGAGCACAGGCTCTAGGCGCACGGGCTTCAGTAGTTGTGGCATGCGGGCTCAGTAGTTGTGGCTCGTGGGCTCTAGAGCACAGGCTCAGTAGTTGTGGTGCACGGGCTTAGTTCTTCCGCGGCATTTGGGATCTTCCTGGACCAGGGCTCGAACCCGTGGCCCCTGCACTGGCAGGTGGATTCTTAACCACTACGCCACCAGGGAAGTCCAGCAATATTTTTAAGGTAAAGTACCTACACAAATCTGTTCGTGGCAGTGCTATATATTATAGGAAAAATATCTCAAATGTATGGAAACTGCTAAAAATCAAACCATCCATGTGATTATACCTCTATATAGCTAATTAATACAAATTTATGGATAATGCTTACATGACCAGCTACAAAATTACATATACAGTATAACAGAAGTATGATTAACACTTTTTACCAGTAAATTTTATGTGTATATTTCACAGATTATTTTAATAAAGTTTAATGGATGGGAGAGGTTTTAAATAAAAGAATACTAAGAGCCCAACAAAAATATGGAATTAAGTGTACTATATGCGGTATTAGTGCTGGATCATTCTGTCTGTCTGGGAGTCTCCCTTTGCTTTTCAGACATTCTGATTTTTGAGTCTCACAGTCTACTTAATTAGTCTGTTGGCACTTTATCCATGTGTCACTTACTGGTTCTTGGATTACATTCTTCCTCTTTGTATGACACTTCTCACTGCCTTCCAGGCAACAGACCTTACTAACCTTGGCTCCAAGATGTAAACATTGGTCCTATGCCCTCTCAGGAAGCTCTACTGATGAGGCAGGATACCCTAGGCACCATCCTCTTTCTGGATTAGGCACTTGAGTGCCGTACCTGAAAGAAATTGGTTGCTAAACCCAAAAGAATGGAAATATAATAATGTTATTTATTATCAGGCTTGAGAAACTAAGATCAGAAAACCAGGGTGAATGGTGCTCTATCTGGATCTGCAGAAATTAGTCTAATTCTGAATAAGGCCAACTTTTAAAATGGGTCATTACATTCTACTTCATGTAGACCACCATTCACACTTCATTAACCATTGGAGTGGATCTAATTTCCCTCTCTTCTTAATTAGGCTGGAATGTTTTGTGCCATGATTTATGGGGTTTAAGAAAATCTGAGTCCTCTTGAATTATGGGGTTGGACAGCAAGGATTGCCTAACTACATAAGAAAAACCAGAACAATTCCATAAGCCTTTCCAACTTAGCTTTTTCCCTCTTTAAATAATTGACAAGAACTTTCACACTAGACAGGCTTTTTCAGCTTCTGCAGATCTAATAAAGGTGAATGAAGACTGTATGGTCACAGTAAAGCAGAGAAACGGACAGATAAGAAAACAGAAGTAGTTCAACAGCTCATATAACAATTCTTTCTGTAGAGAAAGGACAAATGGTCATAAGAAATAGAGGCTATAAAACAACGAATGTGCTAACTTTTTAACATCATTTCTATGGAGCAATGATAAATGAGAGTTTTCCATTTACAGAAAAATCGCTAATACTTTCCAATGATATTTTATGGTTAGGATGTGCAAGTTTATAGGACTTACTCCATTGTTATTAAGCCTTCTGTTTAAGGCTGTTGCCTACATATCTCCAGGGTTTTGCACAGTGAGGAAAAAGAATTTCCCTTTCACAATGCAAGAAGTTATCTCAAGTAACTTATAAGTTTCCATCAGCAGATTACATTGACACTGATGACAATATTCAGATCAGATACAGGAAGGAAAGCACACTGTAATGGGAAAAAAATCAACCAGACCAGGAGTCAAACTTATACAGAACAATTCTCTCCCTTATTTTTCTCTTTCTCTCTCTCTCTCAGTCTCTTTCTGTTTCACACACACACACACACAAAAAGCTGTGATAACTGATTTGCCAATTTCTTTACATTTTTAATAACTTAAAAAGCAGTAGTGTATTAATGTGTGATTGTTATAAAAATTTAGAAAATAAAGATATTCTAAAGGGAAGTAAGATGAAATAAAAATCGTTTAAAATGCCACCACTCCAGAAATAAGCATTATTAACATTTACACATATATTTTTCAAGATGCATATACACACTTATGGGATTTTACTGTAAACAATATTATGTACACATATTGACTTTTTAAATACAATAATAAAAGTGTTTTATGTTCATTAAACTATACATTATTATTATCAAGAGTTGCATGTTTCATTGTGTGAACGTATCACGCAGTTCATAATTTCTCAAATATTTGACATTAATACCCTTTCTAGTCTTTAACACTGCTGGTGTACATTTGAATCAACACTTGATATTAACATTCTTTTTAATTTTTAAATCCTCAAGATAAAAAAATATGTGGATTATTTTAGTTTAAATTTTTAAAGAATAAAAGTTAGTGTACATTTTTGCTCTTTTATTATTATTTTTGTGAATGTCTATTAAACAGTTCTGCCCATTTTTCTACTGATTATGGTTTTCGGTGTGAAATTCATGGATTAAAAATACTAATTCATCACTCATATTGAAAAAGTAATACGAACACAAATTTATGGCCAATAAGAAAGTAGGCATGTGTGACCTCTGAACAGTGAAGTAATATTTTGGTGAAAATTCTTCTGTTTTATGACTGGACATATTTTTCTAAGGGAAATAAACTCAAAAGAAAGAAAAATATGAGTGATCTGTTTAGAGTAAAGTAAAACTTTGGTGAAAATACATCTATATTAGTATATAAAATAGGAATTAAAATTAAGGAAAAAAATGGCTCTATGTAAGAAACTCCATTAATATTCTGAAATGACAATAAATATTTGAAAATGTAAACAAAAATTCAATACTAAGAACAGAAAATGATTAACAAAAAAAATGCCAAGAAAAGAAATCTCAGAGGCTACGTAATATGGAGACAAAGCCTGGAGTTTGAGATCAAAATAAAGAGACTTGAGTTAACTTCCAGACTTCTGGGTAAGACCCAAGCAAGATGACATCAGTTGTAACAAATGTACCACTCTGGTGGGGGACGTTGATCATGAGGAAGGCTATGCATATATGGGGGCAGGCAGTAAACAGGAAATGTCACAATCTGCTGTGAATCTAAAACTGCTCTAAAGAAATAAAGTCAAAAAATAATAAAAAAGGAACAGTAAAGAAGAAAGTTAGAGAACTCCCAGTATGGATTTTAAGATTTTTTTTAAGGTTACAGTAATCAAAACCACATAATACTGGTGAAAGCATAGACAAATGAATTAATGGAACAGAATTAATGGAACAGAATGACTGCAAACAATGGAAGAATAAAATTAAAAATACATTTACAATACCACCAAAACACATAAAATTTTAGAAAAAAATTTAATAATAGACATGCAAAACTAAACACTGCAAACTACAAAACATTGCTAAGAGAAAGTACTATCGAGTACATAAAACTAGAAAGATAAAATAAAGACAATAAAGATCACGAAGAATTACAACCACCTCTACTTGTAGGTGGCATCATGTTTACGCAGAAATTTTAGCCTCTACAAATCAACTAGTAAAATTGAAAAGTGAAGGTAGTAAGGTCACAGGATGCAAAGTTAATTTAGATAAATCAGTTGTATTTTATGCACATGTAGCTAGCGATGGGAAAATAAAATTTTAAAACATGTACTGAAACATACAAATTACTTACGAAATGGGCATACAATGCCCATAACAATCGGAGTACAATACATAAACAGTGCAATTTACAAATTATAACATGCATTTTTACAAAAATTAACAAGCTGATTCTAAAATATATAGGGAGGGGCTTCCCTCATGGCACAGTGGTTAAGAATCCACTTGCCAATGCAGAGGACACGGGTTCGAGCCCTGGTCTGGGAAGATCCCACATGCCATGGAACAACTAAGCCCGTGCACCACAACTACTGAACCTGCACTCTAGAGCCTGTGAGCCATAACTACTGTAGCCCGTGTGCCACAACTAGTGAAGCCTGCACGCCTAGAGACTGTGCTCCACAACAAGAGAAGCCATTGCAATGAGAAGCCTGAGCACTGCAACGAAGAGTAGCCCCCACTCGCGGAACTAGAGAAAGCCCGCATGCAGCAACGGAGACCCAGTGCAGCCCAAACAACTAAGTAAATAAATAAAATATATAGGGAAATCCATAAAATGTAGAATACCCAAGGCAATTTTTTAAAAGAAAAACGAAGTTGGAACTCCTACACAACATAATTTCGAGACTTGTACTGGAATAAGAAGGTCCTATTGTATAGCACAGGGAACTAGATTCAATTACCTGTAATAAACCATTATGAAAAACAATATATATATGTATAACTGAATCACTTTGCTGTACAGCAGAAACTAACACAACATTGTAAATCAATTATACTTCAATAAAATAAATTTAAAAAAAAAGACTTGTACTGGAACAACTGGTTATCTACACAGCATAAACAACACTACTTCACATCATATAGAAAAATGTGCTTGAAATGGATCATGGACCTAAATGTAAAAACTAAAATTATAAAACTCTTTTAAGAAAACATAGGAGGAAATATTTGTAACCCAGTTTTAGGACATAGTATAATATCATAAAGACATTTATAATATAATCATTACATAAAGAACATAACTTTTTTAATGGATATTTAGACAGATATTTCATGAGAGAAGGTAGATTAAAAAGTACTCAAACAACATATGTAAATACGCTCATCATTAGTCTTTAGGGAAATGCACATGTAAACCACCGTAAATATCACTACATACCTAAGAGAAGTGCTAAAATTTAAAAAAAACAACACCCTGGTGAAGACGTAGAGCAACTAGAATTCATACTTGTTTCTGGTACTAAAGTGGAATTGTACAACCACTTTAAAAAATGGTTTGGCAATTTCTGAAAAAGTTAAGTATGTACCTAACATATGACTTATCTATTCCATCCCTAGGTACTTACCCAAGAGCAATGAAAACATACATTAACCTAAAGACTTGTACAGAAATGTTCAAACAACTTTGTTCATAAAATTCAAAAACCGGAAACTACCCATGTGTCCATCAACAGAGAAATATATAAACAAAGGTGGAGGAACCATATGCTGGAACACTACACGTCAATAAAAAGAAACATCAAAAAAAAAAAAAAAAAAAAAAAAAAAAAAAAAAAGAAACATCTACTGATACATTGAACAACACAACTGAACCCCTAAATTATCATGCTTAGAGAAAGAAGCTAGACACAAAAGAGTATATATTGTATGATTCCATTTCTATAAAATGCAAATTAATCTTGTGTAGATCAATACTTGCCTGTGAATGACAGCAGAGACTGGGAGCATTACAAAGGTGCACAGGAAATCTTTAGGGCGTGATGGAAATGGTCTGTATCTTATCTGTGGTTGTGGCTTCATAGGTTTTTATAACTACTGAAACCAACTGAAATGAACAATTTAAATTGATACAGTTTATCTTATTTCTCACCAAAGATGGTAACAAAAAATGAACTAGGATCATAAGCAATTTGTGGGTTGTATCTGATTTTTGTTGGTTGTTTTTGTTTTATTTTTGTTCATCACTACAGTGCTTGTCATTTATAAGGTATTCATTAATATTTCTTGAATAAATGAACAAATAAATTCATGACTGAATTGTTCATGTGTGAAATTCAATGTATTCAAATAAAATTACTATAATTTGTGTCATTAAAAAGCATTATTGTAGGCACAGACCCAAACTGGATAAATGTCTCTGCACCTGTTAGTTATAATACTAACATTTACCCTACATCTAATTTGCAAAAAATGTATGTCTTTAATGGAAACTGCCACCAAGTTCCCCCAAAGCACAAAAGTTTCTAGATCTTCTAGGATTAAAAATTAAGACTTTAGAATGAATGGTCAGGTTTGACACTGATCAGTTTTGAGACAAATAAAAGGAAAACCTTCCCTGACACTGTAAATTGGTAAGCGGCAGGAAGGCTCTAAATTCACAATAAAATAACGAAAAGTAAAGATGCATTTACTATCTAATGACATAGTTTCAGTATCAGTGAGAATGTTTTGAGCAGCAGACAGTCTCCACACCTAATCCCAGACCATCTGAGTTTCACTCAAGCAGGTATCATTACTTGGGCATAACAAGCTGGGACTCCCACTCAGCTGTGATTCTCAGGGAGAGTTGGTGACAGCTTGAGCCAGCCTGGACAACACAGGATAGAGGGGGAACCTCCCTCCTAGAGCACAGAGTAATGTTGATATAAGGTTCTAAAGAAAAACCAACAACAACAAAAATTTACCGGGCTCTGTAACTAAATACAACTGAATTACAATTACAATTCCATACATGCAACTTGAAATATAAGGAGAGCAGACAACTTGTCTCTCTTTAATCTTTTGCAAAAATGAATAAAGGCAAACAAAGAATCAATGTCCCTTGCATAAGTATCCAATGCACTTTAAAACCAATGTCAAGTGGAAGATGAACAGCTTAAGCTTCACCTACACACTCAAGGTCTTTCTGGATATTTCAGTTCTTGTGGCCAACCTATGGCAAATGAGCTGTTCCCTGGCCCTGGGCTTCTTTAAAATGTTGTCCAAGGAAAAAAGGTTACTGGTTCACGAACAACTGAAAGAAGCAGTGACTTTTTTTTTTCCTCAGAACATCTTAAATTGCTTGTTTGAAGTGAGATTAACATTTGGCCCTTGGCTTGACATCTTTCCTCCCAAGGAGACAAAGGACAACCATATTGGGAGTGCAGCGAGGAACAGAAGGTTCCTTTTGTTCCAACTGGGCCAAAGAAGCTGGCATCAAGACTCTGCCATTGACTTGAGTCAGGCTCCTTGGAGCTCTCTCCTCCACTAGACCCTGATCCTGAGTTCTGTCTTTTACCTGCTTAGTCCATTTTTAGCAAGACTCCTGCTGCTTCATTTAGCAGGAGTCCCCCACCCTCACTCTGGACACCTGATCAAATTCCTCATCCCCCACCCTTGATGTATTATCACCCTGGCCTTCCTTCAGCAAGAATCCTGCCAAGTCTGTTTACCCATAATCTCCCTTACCCCAATGTTTCCTCTCACCCCACCCCCGTTATAAATCCTCACTAGCCCTTGTCGTATGTGGAGTTGAGCCCACTCTCTCCGCCCTACTGCAAAACCCTCATTGCAGGAGTCCTTTATCCTTACTGACTTTACCAAGTATTATGAAAAAATGTTTCTTTAACAAAGCATAACTGGCTAGCATAATGATCTCCAAGTCAGGATCCTTGGACTATGTCCCCAGTAAATATCTGCTTCAGTCCACATCCAAACAGTAGGCACTTTGGAGCACCAGGCAAAAGGAACATTAGAGGGAAAACAACAACAAAAAAGGATTACCTAAAGGTCCATACCCAAGGGTCAAGGGGGAGCATTTAGTATGGAAACAGTATTTTTCAAGAAAGATATCATGGCTTCTGACATTTGTCACCAACTGGCTATGTGATTTTAGTGAGTCACTAAATAACTGTGAACATCTAATTATTTAAAAATAAGATATTTACATTGGATTGTTATTTTAAAGAAAATTCACATATTGCACTAATATTGTGAGCTTTATAAATAAAAAAATGAACATTTGGTATTATTGTTACCTTAAAACTGGGTTTGCCTCTTCGTGGGTGTCTAGCCAAAAGACACAACCAAGCCAAAGATTGGAAGGAAGGAAGGATTTATTACTACTTGCCCCAAGTAAGAACAATGGGGACATTTCCCAAAGCAGTGTCTCCCCGTAACAGCAAAATTGGGGAAGTTTTAAGCTAAGGGTACCTGAATATTCATGAAGGGGCTTGACCAGAGAATTCAGCATAGAATTGGGCAAAGGTCAACAGAGTCCAAGCTTTAGTTGATTTAAGTCAGGAGGGTCAACATCATCATTCCATTCTCCACCTGGGTGGGGGCCTTAGTTACTGAAGAACTCCAAGATATATTATTATGTATATCCCTTGAGAAGGAACTAGGGTTCTCCTTTATCAGTACACTATTGTTTGACTGCCTTTTCTCTGTTCCTGCATTCCTTTATTCCCTTAAGATCATTAATTATTGAGACCTGTTCAAGGGCAAGCATTATGGCCAGTTGTAGATCACAAAATGGCTTCTCTTATGTCAAGAAAGCCATTCCTGCTTCCCTTTCTCCAGGGACCCCCTAACCTATCCGCTTACATTATTATGATCACTTTTGTTTACATAGTCAAGAAAAAAAACTTCTTTAACTGTTTGTGAGCAATCCACTTTCTGGAATCCTAGCACTGGAAGAGGCTCCATGTGGTTTATATTTGATTCAAAAATTCACCCTGACTATGCTCACGAGAAGAATAAATCAGCATTTATAAATGTGTGGTCTGCCCTTTCTGATTCCTTGTTCATTTTAATGTTATATAGGGGTTTTTTTTGGGGGGGGGGTTTGTTTTTTTTTATCGCGGTGCGAGGGCCTCTCACTGTCGCGGCCTCTCCCGTTGCGGAGCACAGGCTCCAGACGCGCAGGCTCAGTAGCTGTGGCCCACGGGCCCAGCCGCTCCGCGGCATGTGGGATCTTCCCGGACCAGGGCACGAACCCGTGTCCCCTGCATCGGCAGGTGGACTCTCAACCACTGCACCACCAGGGAAGCCCTGTTATATAGGTTTTTAGAATATTTTATTCTTACAAGTTTACTTTGTGCAAAATTCATGATTTACATTTTTAGCACATATCACTTATGTCCTTAAACTGCCATTTAAAAATCATCATTCATTCAAGATACGTATGTAGCTCAAAAAGCTATATAGATAAACAATCACCTTAGTTGCGTGGTTTTACTTCCTCTTTAAAGAACATGGGAAGTGACTAAACGCTATGCCCAACACCCATGTTCAGCAACAAATGCAGGGCTGGGAGACTCTCCATCTGTAGATGTCGTCCTTCGGTATGCTACAAAAGGCATCAAAGATCATCTTGTAAAGCCTACGGTTTTGACACTGTAGAAGCTGAAGGCTAGCAAACAACTTTCTCTAGGTCTCTTATTAGTTTAAGTAATTGAAGTGAATTAGCAAGGTCAAGTACCTATTACATGCCTCCTAAGAACCCAAGGACCACTTCACAATGAAAGAATCCTCTTTCCTTACACAATTCAATTCCTCTGTGGATGGAAGGAAGGAAGGAGGGAAAAAGAAAAGAGAAAAAGAAAAGAAAAATTCAGGGGAATAATATTGGATAGGGTGAAAAGCTTCCAGCTGTTTTCAACAGAGAATTATGAATAAAACGGGGGTCATCAATGAACAAAAAGAGTAGAAGGTCATAGCCTATGGAGGTGGCTTCTGCCTTGACTAGGGCAAGGGTTTATTGAGCACCCAGCTAGAAACCAACTTTCATGTAAAATCTTTAAAATCTTCTATACGTTACACCAAGCTCCTAACTACCACCTACTTCCAAACAAACTTAGACTATGCCTAGAAGAATCCAAGTATACCGTAATCTATTATCGAGTGTGAACTGACTCTGTAGATATTTAAATTCCCAATGATTGAATAATTCATTTGGATATTATAACATTTTTGTTTGTATGATACTAGAGATGAAGATAATATTCATTTTCCATGTGAAATCCTTTCCTTGAATATCTGGAAGTTGCCAGATTTTCCTAATCCTTTTTCTTTCTCCTGGTTTCCCTATGAAGGAAAGGAAAAGAAAGAAGGAAGCAAGGGAGGGAGGGAGGGAGGAAGGAAGAAAGGGAGAGAGAGAGGGAGGAATAGAGAGAAAGAGAGAGAGAGGAGGGAAGAGGAAAGAGAAACCCCAGTTATTGATGTAAAACTCTACCTTTCTAAGGAGAAAGTAAAACACTTGTGTACAAGTCAGTTAACAGGTGCACCAGGCAATGAGGCTAAAGACTAGGGAAACTATTTTTCATTACAATGAAATATGTTGAGAAGTAGCTATAGCATTTGTTAAAGTTTTCCCACATTTTCTCATTTAATTCTCATTACAGGTAATCATTTCATTAATTATTTCAACCTCAGAGATGAAGAAGTAGAAGTTAGCAGGGGATAGAAGACATAACCAACTATGAAAATATTGGATTGCATCCCAGTCTATTCCGTGGCATATTCTTTTATCACCAGTCTATGATGATGCCTCTAAGCAATAGTCTATTAAGGAATTACTCTATGAATAGCACTCTAACAATCTGAGTTCAGATAGCAGCAAAAAACAGAGAAATAGCACATTTGTAGTAATACAAGTTGCCAGGGCAAGGGAAAGCAATGCATTCAGAATTGGGATTAGCAAAAGAAAATACATACTCTGTGTCTGCATACTTTTAGTTGAAGTGGTCCATGACTTTCCTTAAGAGAAAAAATGGCTAAGAACGCTTTAGAAGCCACATACAGAATAACCATGAATAAACTAAGAGAAATCTCAGTAGTTCACCATCAGATCATCGAATCTACCTGCACTAACCTATAGGCAGAAAAGTTCTGTGGTCTTTTTGCAGATAAGCAGAAAAGAACTTAAATGTAAATTCTGTTCAAAGTTAAAAGAAAATACATGGATTTACAAAAAGCTTTGTAACTTTTATTCACTTCCAATTAGGTTGAAAAAAATAAGAAATGTCTACATTCCCTGTGTAGACCAAGTTATTAAGGATTTTCCTTGCTTGCTAAATCGTTAAGAGAATAAAGACTGAAAAACATTCTCAAAGAGAAGCTGGGATTGATTTCACACCCAAGGAATAGTGATGCCATTTCTATGGTTAGCACTAAAGAAATAATGAAGTTTATTTTTCTAAACTTATTAAGTAGGCCAAATTCAATGCCTCTGGGGAATTAAGTGGTGATACTTTTTGACTCATAAAGGCAGTACAGTTTACCAAATCAGGCCTGGAATTGGAAATCATGAAGACATGTGTTTCCATGCTGTTTTCACAATTTGTTAAATAGGGAAATTACTGAACTCCTCCGAGCCTCAATTTCCTTTTCCACAGAATGGGAGAAGTCAATATCCCACACACACCCAAACCACAGAGAACTCTGTTATCACCTGATTGCTCACATGAAATAGCATGGTTACTGTTTCTCTACCCACCACAGTTCCTTTTTTTTAATATTTACATATTTCTCACCTTGATGATTCTGGGACTGGAATATTTCTCAGTCCCAACCCCTAGTCCCACAGATGCGTGTACTTTTCCTTAAGAGAAAAGTCAGAATTCTTCAGCTTCTTTCTGAGAAATATACTATCCAACAAATCTTCCTCCCCTCCCTCCTTTTACAGAAAATAAACTGTCCTTCCCTGTATTTGAGTCTGATTCCTCCACCCATGTGTAGAATTCCCATTCTCACTAACTTCAGAATGTTTGCCTTTCTGCCTGGAATATTCAACATCTTTCTTCCTTTCAATTTAATTTCCCGTTAAATATACTATATCAAATTTTGATCCAGCAGCCCTTTCCAGATATAACCATCCCTCTCTCCAAAAAGATGAACCGATTTCAAAAATGTTTATACTCATAACCTTCATTTATCCATACTTCACCGAATTTTCAAACAAACCAGTCATCTACCTCTGTTATGACACTAGAAGAGTTCTACGGTAACCATGTCACTGAGTCCAGTAGGTATTTTTCAGTCTTCATCCTATCTCACCTCCCACTAGCTTTCAATCCTATTTGACTACTTTTTCCTGGAAGCACTGTCTTCCTTTTACTTCTCTTTATACTACTGACATATCTGTAGCCTGCTTTTCTCCCTAACTCCCTGACAACTTCTCAGTCTTATTCCCATGCACCTCTTCTTCACGTTGACATTTGAAACTGAAGTTCTTCAAGGTTAAAGATAAGGGCCATTTTTCCTCTGACTCTATGCTCTCCTAGGCTGTACAATACTGGCCCATAACTTCAATTACCAAAATATGCAAAATTCGCAAACTCCAACCAAAACTGTGCTACTAAGCTCTGGGATGACCTGACATCTCCACTTACATGTCTCAAGTTCATACCTAACTAAACATATTCAAACTGAAATTATGATCTTCACTTTTTCCTATATCCTTTGCCTAATGGGATGGCACAGTGTAGGCTAAGTACTCTGAACCATTTTGATACTTTCATTTCTTTCACCCAATTTATCACCATGTTCTATTGATATTACACCCTCGACTACTACAAGCTGCCATTGTTTCTTCTTGAAACCGCTGAAATAGATCTCTAAGTAGCTAATCTGCAATGTTCGGGTGTACTTCTCAGTACATTTTCTTTGCTGCATTCTCCAAGATCCTTTAAAACAGAATTTATTATAACCAACTTCTCTCCCACCTCAATTTAAAAACCTTCAATGAAATTCTATGTTGCCTAACAATGCTCTGCATGATCTATTACCTACAAATATTTCAAACCTTATCTTGTACCTGCAGCCCTGAAATTTCTCAATTTTTTTACTTTCTTTGCACACTTTTGCCTTGAATAACCAAACCTCCACCACTCTTCCTCACTCTTTTTATGTGTATGGATATGTGTATATATACATCTGTTTACATATAGAAAAAGACAAACACACATTGTTTTTTTTCTTTTCCTATTCAAAAATTATTATTTAAGCATGGAGAAAACTACATAAATAAGACGCAATGTCAGCTGTACTCACCACCCATATATAATAAAGGTATCATTGTCAAAACTGCTTAATGTCACTTCTAAGAAAATAAAATATTATAAATACAATGTTCCCATGGAATTTCTCTCCAATTTCATTCCTCTATTTCTCAAGAGGCATGCAGACTCTGGAAATTTGTGGTTTTCCTTTCCAGCCAAGTCCACAAATCCTTATGTATTTATAATCCATTTATTTTCCCCCTCTTTCTCTCTGTCTGACTAAAACAGCAATATACTGCATTGTTTTTTGCATTTTCCATTGTTATGAAAAAGTAATATTATTATAATTCTACAAGGTTTCAATGTTATAATGTTGATATACATAAAATATATCTGTGAAGATAATGTACTCATTAACACTGAAAGTATTCATCTTTCCTCCATTGAGGAATATTTCTTTTTTGCTTGCCTTTCTTTTTGCAACTATAAAAAAGGTCACAAGAAAGTCCTTATATGTCTCCATATGCATATGTGTAAGAGTTTCTCCTGAATATATACTGGAAATTAATGGATATTAGTGTACACACAACTTCAGCGTTATTAAATATTGGCAAATTGCTTTCCACCATGGTTGTAGGCACTTAAAGCAGCAATATGTTTCCCCCTCTCTACATTTTCCCAGTAAATACAACTGTAGGCTTCCAATGCTGAAACCAGGTCCTTTGGTTTAAATAGGTCCTGTACAAACCCCCTTTCCATTGGCTTGCCCACATGGAGCTTTATACGGATACCCAAAGCAAGCTTTGATAAAGTGTTTTGGCTTGTGCTAAATAAGAGGAAAAAAATGTCTGGTAGCTTCAACACTTTCTAACTTAAGTGTGATTTACTTCCACTACTCTCTACAGTTTGATGAGCAGATATTATAATATCTTAGTATTATATTAAGATTATAATACTGACTTTGTTTACAGAAATATTGTAACTGAAACTACTTTTTAATTGAAATATGGTTGATGTACAATATTATGTTAGTTTCAGGTATACTGCTTCTCAAGCCAGAACACACAATAACTTTTAAGACTGTGAATTTAAAAAAAAATTTCTTTTAATTGGGGTATAGTTGTTTTATAATGTTGTATTAGTTTCTACTGTACAGCTAAGTGGAGTTCCCTGTGCTATATAGCAGGTTCTTATTGGTTACATATTTTATACATATTGGTGTATATATGTCAATCCCAATCTCCCAGTTAATCCGCCCCTCCCCACTTTCCCCCCTTGGTGTCCATACGTTTGTTCTCTGCATCTGTGTCTCTATTTCTGCCTCGCAAACCGGTCCATCTGTACCATTTTTCTAGATGCCACCTATATGCGTTAATATACGATATTTGTTTTTCTCCTTCTAACTTACTTCACTCTATGACAGTCTCTAGGTCCATCCACGCCCCTACAAACAACCCAATTTCATTCCTTTTTATGGCTGAGTAATATTCCATTGTATATATGTACCACATCTTCTTTATCCATTCGTCTGTCAATGGGCCTTTAGGTTGCTTCCATGACCTGGCTATTATAAGTAGTGCTGCAATGAACACTGGGGTGCATGTGTCTTTTTGAATTATGTTTTTCTCTGGGTATATGCCCAGTAGTTGGATTGCTGGGTCATACGGTAATTCTATTCTTAGTGTTTTTTTTAGTTTTTTTTTTTTTTTGCGGTACGCAGGCCTCTCACTGCTGTGGCCTCTCCTGTTGCAGAGTACAGGTTCCGGACGCGCAGGCTCCGAAGGCGCAGGCTCAGCAGCCATGGCTCACTGGCCTAGCCGCTCCACGCAATGTGGGATCTTCCCAGACCAGGGCATGAACCCGTGTCCCCTGCATCAGCAGGCGGACTCTCAACCACTGCGCCACCAGGGAAGCCCCTATTTTTAGTTTTTTAAGGAACCTCCATACTGTTCTCCATAGTGGCTGTATCATTTTACATTCCCACCAACAATGCAAGAGGGTTCCCTTTTCTCCACACCCTCTCCAGCATTTATTGTTTGTACATTTTCTGATGATGCCCATTCTAACAGGTGTAAGGTGATATCTCACTGTAGTTTTTTTTTTTTTTTTTTTCGGTACGCAGGCCTCTCACTGTTGTGGCCTCTCCCGTTGCGGAGCACAGGCTCTGGATGCACAGGCTCAGCGGCCATGGCTCACGGGCCTAGCCGCTCCATGGCATGTGGGATCTTCCCAGACCGGGGCACGAACCGGTGTCCCTGCATTGGCAGGCAGACTCTCAACCACTGCGCCACCAGGGAAGCCCCTCACTGTAGTTTTGATTTGCATTTCTCTAATAATTAGTGATGTTGAGCAGCTTCTCATGGGCCTCTTGGCCATCTGTATGTCTTCTTTGGAGAAATGTCTATTTAGGTCTTCTGCCCATTTTTGGATTGGGTTGTTTGTTTTTTTTGATATTGAGCTGCATGAGCTGTTTATATATTTTGGAAGCAATATTTTTTTAATGTATTTTATTGAAGTTTACTTTATTTACAATGTTGGTTAGTTTCTGGTATATAGCAAAGTGATTCAGATATATATATATTACACATATATTCATATTCTTTTCCATTATTGTTTATTACAGGATATTAAATATAGTTCCCTGTGCTATAGAGTAGGACCTTGTTTATCCATTCTATATATAATAGTTTGCATCTGCTAATCCCAAACTCCCAATCCATCCCACCTCCCCCTTGGCAACCACAAGTCTCTTCCCTATATCTGTGAGTCTGTTTCTGTTTCATAGATTAAGTTCATTTGTTTCATATTTTAGATTCCACATATAAGTGACATCATATGGTATTTGTCTTTCTCTTTCTGACTCACTTCACTTAGTATTATAATATCTGGGTCCATCCATGTTGCTGCAAATGGCATTGTTTATGATAACCCAGACATGGAAGCAACCTTAGTGTCCACTGACAGATGAATGGCTAAAGAAGATGTTATATTTACCTGATTACTAGAAATTAAGCATATCTTCGTATGTATCCATCATTTGAATTTCCTCTTCCTAAACAGACTCTAGATGTTGTTTGCTCATTCTATTTTTATTTTGGCTAGTTTTTCTTATTGATCTGTAAGTTCTATAAGCATTCTTTTAATCAATCCTGGGCTGGTTTTTGGTTGTTTTTTTTTTCTTTTTTTTTTTTTTTGTTTTTGACCACGAGTGGCATACAGGATCTTAGTTTCCTGGCCAGGGATCGAACCCAAGCCCCCTACATCGGAAGCACAGAGTCTTAACCACTGGACCACCAGGGAATCCTTTGGTCTCATTTTATATGTTGCTAATATCATTTTCCAAACTGTAGCCTATTTTAAAACTTAGCTCATGTCATATATTTAGACATATAGAAACTTTAAAAATATAATGCCAAATTTATTAATATTTTACATTTTAATTTTTGTGATTGTTTCTTGTTCAAAAAACCTTATCCTACCATGACACTCCCCTGTATATTTCTCTAAGCAAAGGGTTATTTTGTTTGTTTTGTATTTAAAGCACTAGACCATGTGGGATTTGTCCTATGTGCAGGAGGATAAGGTGGGGATCTAATCTCATAATTTTCCAAATCAAATTGTCAGATATCTGAAAGCAGTTTATTAAACAGACCAGAGACTGGCAAACTGTGGCTTATGGGCCAGCTGCCTAGTTTTGTAAATAAAGCTGTACTAAACACAGCACCCCTCATCCTGTTATATATTTGGTTCCTTTTGTGCTACAACAGCAGAGCTGAGTAGTTGTGACAGGGACTATATGGCACCCAATACCTAAAATAGTTAATATCTGGATCTTAAAGAAAATTTCCAATGCCCAGACTAGTCAATCATTTGTTTACTGTTTTATAAACTGTGACTTGTATATGCCAAGTTCCCATAAAGGATTTGCTTCTGGAATCTTTATTCTGTTGTTTCCCTCTAAGTCCATTCTTCTGCCTATATCACACTGTTCTCATTACCATAGCTTTATAACATATTTGGGTACCTAGTACAGCAATTTCTTTCTACCTACCTCCCACCTTATTCTGCTCTAAAACTGTCGTGTCTGTCTGTTATCAGAAATTCTAAATTCTAAATCATCTGTCTAAATTTAAGATCACTCTGTTAAAGCTCTGTGGAAAAAAACACATTTAGTTGTTTATTTGCATGTGAGAAGATGTGACATCTTTGAGATACTGAGTCTTTCATCCATGAAGTGAGACATCTCTTTATTAATACAGGCCTTCTTTTATGTACTTTGTAAAAAAAATTTTTTTAAACATCTTTAGTGGAGTATAATTGCTTTACATGGTTGTGTTAGTTTCTGCTGTATAACAAAGTGAATCAGCTATATGTATACATATACCCCCATATCCCCTCGCTCTTGCGTCTGTACTTTGTAAAATTTTAAAGTTTTCTCTGTAGTAGCTTTGTACATCTTGGCAGATTGATTCTTAGATATGTTCCCAATCTCTTCTTTGTAACTTTTACCTCTCAAATTTCCTTTTTCCATTTCTGTGCTGCATTGTGGATAATATTCTCAGATCTATCTTTCAGTTGACTAAATCTCTCTTTAAATGTGCCTAATCTGCTATTTAACATTCATTGAGGTTTCTTATATCAAGGGCTATAATTTTATTTCTAGAAGTTTTATTTGATTCTTTTTAAAATATGGCTATTCTTCTTATAGTTTCCATTTTTTCTAATTCTTATTTTATCCATCTAATCCTTTCAACATATTTACTTTATAGTGCCTTTCAAATTGTTCTAGTCACTCACACCACGGGTATTCTGAATTTTTATCTCCTTTCTATTGCTGATTCCCCTCATGTGGAATCTAACGTGCCCTTTATTTTGACAAAAGTCCTACAGATGGTTTTTAAATTCCTCTTGCCAATTGCCGTGTGTGTGTGCGTGCGTGTGTTGTTTGCAGCTGTTGTTTTATTGATTAGAATAATCTCACAGTAATTTCACCACCTTGAGGATACATTCTACATGTTGGTATTTAAATTAAGACTCCATGACAATGTCTCTCACAGGAGTCACCCAGAGTTCCAGGACAGAGTCAAGCTTCTTTGTCACTTGGCCTTTTTTAATTCCACTTCCTTCAAGGTTCTCTGCCCCTTTCAAAGGCCCAGTGGGCACATCTTTCCAGTTTTGTAGATGTTAAATCCTCAGACTCAATCCTCTTCTGACATTTCCCCAGTTCCTTGCTACATCACTTCACAAGCAGGTTCTTTAAGATTCCACTTTATTTCTGCTATAAGGGGATTCCACAACTTTCTTTCAATATCCGTCATATTTATTTCATTGTTTTTGTTGTTATAGCTAGCTCAACATATTTTATGTACTTGCAAGAAAAAGTCTACTTAATTCTGGCATTATGATGCTGCAAACAAAGCTGCCAGTTAAATGGGTCTTCTTCTTCAAATTTCAACTTCCTCAAGAAAAGATCCCCTACCCCAACTCCCCAATGTAGATGTCTTGTGACATGCTCTTATTGCAGTATTGCCACCTATCACAAATAATCTTTTGTCTTAAAGCTGGATCACTATCCTACACTCATCTTTCATTCTTCAAGATGATATTATTTCAGAATTTTCCCTGGCTTTCTTCACCACTAGAATTTGGTTGGTTAGAACTACTTTTCCATTGCAATAATCTTCCTAACCTTGGATCTTGGACTTCACAACTGGAGATGTTAATTCAATAAGTTTGCCCAGGTCTTCCACAGTGAAACTTGTTGAATAACAAGGACTGAGGTAGTTTTTTTCAAGCTGTTCTAAAGGAAAATAAAATATACTTACAAAAAAATGTTAATACTTTCTTACTCTACACTTGAAACACACAGAAGAACACACAAATGAATGTTTTCCAGAATAAAGATATGGTTAAAGTGATTTCTATTTCCATCACTTACTAGAAAAAATGAGCATTAATTTCACATATTCCTTATACCACAACAAGGTATCCTATTTAAAAGATATCTTGCTAAATAAATATAGGAAACAAAAGTTAGAAATAACAATTAATATGTAATAGAAGTCTATGGCACAACGACAATTATAAGCTGAAAGTTTTAACAAAGTTATCTCAGTAAGTAATATATGAAGTGGCTATAATACAATAAATATAGAAATAAGTTGAATAACAGTTTAATAAGATTCACATATTTTATATTTGGGGGCCTTCTATCCAGTAAAAATAAAATACATTCAGACGCTCAAGAAAAATTTAAATACAAATATATGTTATACTGTTAGCAATACACAAAGTGCACTAAATCATGCAAAGATGAAGCAAGTAGGGAATTCTTTGGCAGTCCAGTGGTTAGGATTTGGCACTTTCACTGCTGGGGCCCGGGTTTGATCCCTGGCCAGGGAACTAAGATCCCACAAGATGTGCAACACAGCCGGAAAGAAAAAAAAGGAAACAAGTAGAAAAACTATGTAAAACAATATAAAATAACATGTAATTAACTGTAGAAGAACAGCGAACAATAACCAATTTGGAAATTAAATATACATAGTATACCTTCTAAATAACTTGGGTTATAGAGGACACTAAAACCAAAATAAGGGATTTTTTTAAATGATTAGAATTGGGATTTCTCTGGTGGTGCAGTGGTTAAGAATCACCTGCCAATGCAGAGGACACAGATTTAATCCCTGGTCCGGGAAGATCCCACATGCCGTGGAGCAACTAAGTCCATGCACCACAACTACTGACCCTGAGCTCTACAGCCTGTAAGCCACAGCTACTGAGCCTGCGTGCTGCAACTACTGAAGCCCACGCACCCAGAGGCTGTGCTCCAAAATAAGAGAAGCCACTGCAATGAGAAACCCACACACTACAACCAAGAGTAGTCCCCGTTCGCCACAACTAGAGAAAGTCTGTGCACAGCAACGAAGACCCAGAGCAGCCAAAAATAAATAAATAAATAAATTTTATTTAAAAATGATTAGAATTGAGAACATTCTGTACATGTCATCTATAGCATTCAGAGGAAAAATACACTATTCAGCTCAGTTATTAGAAAATAACACAGCATTTTCATAAAGCACAGTACTCTATAGAGTACACTAGTTCTGTGTTACTGTCGATTTCCTTTTTTATAGCTGTTAGCAGTTGCCTTTTGTATTGAGGTGCTCCTATGTTGGGTACATATATATTTATAATTTTTATATCTTCTTCTTGGATTGATCCCTTGATCATTACGTAGTGTCCTTCCTTGTCTCTTGTAACATTCTTTATTATAAAGTCTATTTTATCTGATATGAGTATTACTACTCCAGGTTTCTTTTGATTTCCATTGGCATGGAATAACTTTTTGCATCCCCTCACTTTCAGTCTGTACGTGCCCCTAGGTCTGAAGTGGGTGTCTTGTAGACAGCATATATACGGGTCTTGTTTTTGTATCCATTCAGCAAGCCTGTGTCTCTTAGTTGGAGCATTTAATCCATTCACGTTTAAGGTAATTATCAATATGTACATTCCTATGACCATTTTCTTAATTGTTTTGGGTTTGTTATCTTCTGCCTTTTCATCTTCTCTATCTTCCTGTAAATGTGGTTTTTGTTCCACAGGCTGCAGGATTGTAGTTCTTCTTGCTTCTCCCTACAGATTTCCAGAGCTGGGAGGGTCCATGCCCTTGATGTTAGACTCTCCTGCCTCCCTTGGATAAGGTGGGATATGCCGAGGTCACTGCTAGTGTTGGAGGGTCTCCTGCAGAGGCAGGGGGTGGCTTTGCCTCACCGTGAGGACAAGGACACTGGTAGCAGAAGTTCTGGGAAGTACTCCTTGGCATGAGCCCTCCCAGAGTCCGCCATTAGCCCCACCAAGAACTGGAAGCAACTTAAATGTCCATCAACAGATGAATAAATAAAGATGTGGTACATATATACAATGGAATATTACTCAGCCATAAAAAGAAATAAAACTAAGTTATTTGTAGTGAGGTGGATGGACGCAGAGTCTGTCATACAGAGTGAAGTAAGTCAGAAAGAGGAAAACAAATACCATATGCTAACACATATATATGGAATCTAAAAAACGGTACTGATGAACCTAGTGTCAGGGCAGGAATCAAGACGCAGACATAGAGAACCGACTTTAGGACACAAAGGGGGAAGGGGAAGCATTGACATATATACACTACCAAATGTAAAATGGATGGCTAGTGGGAAGCTGCTGCATAGCACAGGGAGATCAACTCAATGCTTTGTGATGACCTAGAGGGGTGGTATAGGGAAGGTGAGAGGGAGGCTCAAGAAGGAGGTGATATGGGGATATATGTACACATATAGCTGATTCACTTTATGGTACAGCAGAAACTAACACAACATTGTAAGCAATTATATGCCAATAAAGATGTGAAAAAAAATTTTTTAAATAAAGAAATAAAATAGAGTCAGTGCCTCAAAAGAGAGCTGACACTCAGCTCCTCCAATGCCAGTTATTCTGGCACTAGAATCTCCATTTTGCATTAATTACAGTATCATCAACTTAAACTTTGACAACGAAGTAAACAATAATTAGTGGCTGGCTATCCTTACCCTGAGGAGTATCTGGAAAGAAGTTTGAGAGTGATTTATGCCACACAGGATGAGATGCAGGGAAAGAATTTCCTTTCCAAATATAAGAGATATCTTGAGCCTGTATGTTTAAAATAATTCTGCATGAGGCAAAAAGCACTCCAGCTAATTCTGGCTAATTCCAGCAAATTCTGGCTAATTCACAAGTTGGTTATCTCTACTGTCCACCCATTGTGTTAGAGAGTAACTGCTACCTGGGAAGAACAAAGGTTTGGAAAGTGTAAAAATACATTGTCCTCCTGCCTCGGGATCTGAGCAGTGACAGCTACCTATTGGTTAATAACTTATCCCTGTCCCTTATTATAATCAGGAATGTTGGACCCTTCTAGCAGGTCTAGGAGAGGATTAACAACCAAAAGGTGGAAAACAATAAAATTGTGCTAAAAGACAATAAAAACCTGAGCAACAGACAGTATTGTTCTGGAGGGCGGGAGGAGGCATGCTTGGGAAGATTTATATACAAAAATTGTTGCAAGATTATAATGGTGGCAATGGCCAATAAAATGTACCCCCAAACATAAAACATTCTAAATCCAAATCCCAATTGTTTTAAAGGAATACAACAACTTGACTCTAAAACTGTCTCGAAAACTAAATGTTAAAGTATTTAAAATATTTTTTTTAATTTAGATGAACATTTTAGGTGTGAAATGGGGAGTCTCAGGTAAGGATCATAATGGCAAGTAGAAAAGAGAACTACTTTACTCTGCAAAACAGGTGGGAAAAACTGGATTTCCAGAGTCATCTTGTGAAGGAAAGTATTGGGCAAATGAGGAGCACATTAACATTATGTGAAGAGGTTAAAAGAGGGTGCGAATCATATGAAAATGGTCCTGGGGACTGGAAGAATATAGCAGAACGTGAGCCATTTCGACTAGCTGAAATAACCGAGACATTTCTAAAGGCATGAATTTCAGTTTGTGATGAAACTGCGATGACTTTAAAACAGTTCTTTAAATTCTTTGACATTCTTTCCAACAAAAGGTGTAGCCTAGTGTCTAATTATCCTCCTGTTGAATATGGGTCAGTCTAAAATACTTGTATCTAACAAATGGAGGGCAGCAGAAATGACTCTGCCTGACATACGAGGTTAGTGCAGAACAGGCAGTACTGTTTTTGCCCAAATCTCTCTTGAGGTGCTAGCTCTTAGAACTCATCTACCATGTTATAAGGAAGCCCAGGGCCCAAAGAGATCCCGTATGTAGGTTTCTGGTCAATAATTCCAGCTAATTTCCAAGATGAAAGCCAGTATCACCCAAGAGATATGCAAGTGAATAAGTCTTAAGATGATTCTAGTCCTTAACCTCGGATTTAGACCAAATTAGGCAGAGTGGAGCAGAAATAAGATGTCTCTACCAAATCCTACCCAAATTGCAACTTTGTGAATAAATGTTATTTTTTTAAGCAACTACTTTCATGGGTGGCTTGTTATGTAACAAGACAATTATAATAATACCCTTTGTATATTAAGAGTTTGTACAAATCAAAATTTAAATGACAAACTACCTGGAAAAAGCGGCAAAAGTGGAGAAGTAATTCATAGAATACATATGAACAATTCATGTACTAAAAATGCCCAATAATATTAGTTACTGGAGGAATTAAAATTAAAATGACACAGTGAAAACATTTATCCCTTATTAATATGACTTCAACTTCTTACAACAAAAAGTATCTTAAATGAATACACTGATCAAAAAATGATGGCAAAATAAATTATGATACATCAGATGGGTTTATTACCATGTAAAATATGCATGAAAATTTGTTAAATCTAAAATCGCAATGCTAAATAGAAGAAGTCTCATTCTTTGGTTAATATATCATATGTCTGTAAACACACAGGGGGTTGGTTGAGGGTACAGGATTAAGATAAGAAATTCAATTTTTATTCTATATACTTTTTTATTTTTCACAGAGATCAAATATTGCTTTGGTAATAATAAAGAAACTAATTTTTCATTAAAGTCCCTGTCTGTGAAGGAATGTGGATGCTTTGGAATTGGTACAAAGATTTGAGAGTTTTCAGAAGGAGAAGCGTGTCCCTGTTGTGCTGTTACCAATGGAAGGCATTCCCTAACCAGATGAGATTGCTTTTGTAAATTATACAATCAATAAAGTGAAAAGACAACCCACAGAATGGGAAAAATATTTTCAAATTATATATCTGATCAGGAACTTGTATCCAGAATAAAGAATTCCTACAACTCAATAATAAAAAGACAACTCAAATATTTACAAAGGATTTCAGTAGACATCTCTCTAAAGAAAATATACAAATAGCCATGCACATGAAATAACACTTGATGCCATTATTCACTAGGGAAATGCAAAACAGAACCACAATGAGATACCACTTCACATCCATTAAGATGACTATAGTCAAAAGGATAGACAATTACTGGAATCCTCATTCACTGCTAGTGGGAATTTAAAATGGATCAGTCACTTTGGAAAACAGTTCAGTAGTTCCACAAATGTTAACTATATAGTTACAGTATCACCAGCAATTCCACTCCTAGGGAAAAAATGAAAACACAAAAAATTTGTTTGTACATGTTCATAGTATTATTTATAATAGCTAAATTTTTGAAATAGCTCAAATGTCCATTAATTGATGAATAGATGAACACAATGTGATATATCCATACAGTGGGATATTAATCAATCATAAAGAAGGAGCAAAGTATTGACATATATGCTACAACATGAACGAAACTTATCACACTAAGTGAAGAAAGTCAGATAAAGACAAATATCATATGATATCACTTATATGCAGAATCTAAAAAATATATATGCAAATGAACTTATTTACGTAACAGAAACAGACTCACAAACTTAGAAAACAAACTTATGGTTACCAAAGGGGAAAGGTGGGGTGGAGGGATAAATTGGGAGTTTGGGATTGACATATACACACTACTGTATTTAAAATATAATATATAACCAACAAGGACCTACTGTGTAGCACAGGGAACTCTGCTCAATATTCTGTAACAACCTGAATGGGAAAAGAATGTGAAAAAGAATAGATACATGCATATGTATAACTGAATTACTTTGCTGTACACCTGAAACTAACACAACATTGTTAATTAACTATACTCCACTATAAAATAAAAATTTTAAAAAACACATGAACAAAACTTGAAAACTTTATGCTAAGTGAAGGAAGCCCATTGCAAAAGACCAATATCATATGATTCTATTCATATAACATGTCCACAATTGGTAAATCTTTAGAGACAGCAAATGGATTAGTGGTTGCCTGGGGCTGAAAGTATGGTAAACGATGAGTGATTGCTAATGGGGACGGGATTTTTTTGGGGCATGATGATAATGTTCTAAACTTATATTCTGGTAATAGATGCTTGAGTCTGAGAATATACTAAAAAACACTGAATTGTATAATTTAAACGGGTGAATTGCACAGTATATGAATTATATCTCAATAAAGATATTTTTTCTTTTCCTTTTTTTCTTTTTCTACAAAAAGAAGCCATATCCTAGTCAAGGTATTCAGTGCTTTATGAATTCAAGATAGGTAGGTCCAAAACAGATTCAATTCTTTCCATATACACATGAATTGGTAAAGGGTAACAGGCCTCTACCATAGGAGGAAGCAAGGCAGGAAGGAAGATGCCAATCGACAGTTGTAGAAACTAGTAGGTTTAATCTCCAGAAAACTGTCCCCACCTCTGCATTAAGCCATTCTGCATTAGATAACCATTTAATACAATCTAGTGGCATTGAGTGTGTAAATAAAACAACACTAAACTATGACTATTTGTCAATTCTGGAAGGCTAAGAATTCCTGTAAGTAGAAGACTATCTTATCCATCATTTAATTGCTTGGGATTGCAATTATGGAATGCCACATACTTTCAACTATTGCCGGTAGAAAATAAGAATAAATTTATCTGGAAATTCAAGAAGTTCCAAGTCACACCCGAGAACTTCTCAGAAATGTAAATTCTCAGGCTCTACCCAGACATACTGAATCAGAAACTTCCAGCTTAGGGACCAGCAATCTGTGTTTGAATAAGCCTTCCAGGTGATTCTGGTAGACCCTAAAGTTATAGAACACGCAGATAAACACAGTCAATATGTAGTACACTTCTTTACAAAATAAGATATTAAGAATATCCTACTCTCTTGTACTTTTTTTTTTAGGCCCTTATGCTATCCTTCCAAGGAACAGCACCTTTTTCTAATGTGACAAATCATACAATTTTCCATTGATGTTTGTGAATACCTTTACTTCAGTGAGTCTCCTAGACTGTATCAACAACTCACAGTTCTAGGTAGTTGAGATTCATTAGGTTAAAAAGAGTGCCTCCCACCACTCTCAAAAGTGAGAGACTTATCCAAATATTTTAAGCCTGGTCCTGAGAATTAGGCACGATACACTGATGCCAAAAGCTTCTAGCCTCCATGTTAGAAAGAAGTGTCTTTTAGGTTTCCGAGGAAACAGAGAAATTTCCTGTTTGAATCCTCACTTGGGCTGAACTGAATTCTAAAAATCATCAGGATCTACACCCAAAGGCAAGAATAGAAATGGCCCAGGTTTAAATATAGTGTATCTGCCTTGGCCACCATAGGAGAAGACAAAGTAATAGGTATGAGCAACAATTTGCCAACTGCACAAATTCTACCAATTATGTTGTATAATTTTAAAGAATGAATTATTTCCAATCACTACTGCCTCACATGAGTTAACTGGAGGAGAGAAGCAGATTCCCAGCCTCCAGTTAGAAGTGCCTCAGGCAGATTCAAAATGCACAATCGAAAATATCTTTGAAAGAAGGCCATACAGCATCTATCAGGAAGTAATGCAGTTTCGAAGTAATTCGTGGCTGATTCTAGGGCTAGTACATGTGTGCATAAATACACAATCATATATAGTGTTTAGTGTGTGTGTGTGTGTGAGCCTGGATATAAATTATATCAATTAAGAGTTTCCCACATAAAAATGAAATCTAAATTGAAGAGAAAGCAAGATATGCCCTGAAGCCTTGTATTTTAAAAAAGTGATAAAGTCAGCCAAAAAACACACCTCAATAAAAAAGTAAATAATCCTAGCTAGCTGTACCAAATACGGTGGACCATAAAACAAACTTGTAGGAAGACTGATCCCTAAAGTAGCAGTACTGATTAGTCGTAAAATTTATCCTGTGACTTTTTCTGTTAAGAAAGAAGAATAAAAAGCACTCGGGATAGTACAGTATTTTATCTTTTCAACTTTTAAAGCAAAGTCTCCATTTAATATTGCATTGATCACTTTTATTGCGTTGGGTTTTTTTGTTTGTTTTGCAGTACACAGGCCTCTCACTGTTGTGGTCTCTCCCGCTGCGGAGCACAGGCTCCAGAAGCGCAGAGCGCAGCCGCTCCGCGGCATGTGGGATCCTCCCAGACCGGGGCACGGACGCGTGTCCCCTGCATCGGCAGGCGGACTGGCAACCACTGCGCCACCAGGGAAGCCCTATTGCGTGGGTTTTTAAAGCTTCCTCCATCCGTTACGAAAGTTATTTAAGTAGTTATCCATATTTTTAAATGAATAGACTACATTTTTAGAGCATTTTTATGTTTACAGAAAAATAGAGCAGGAAGTACAGAAAGTTCCCATGCACTCCCATCCTTCCACTCAGTTTCCTTTATTACTAATGTCTTACATTGATGTGGTATATTTGTTACAATTGATGAACCAATATTGATACATCATTAACTAAAGTCTATAGTTTACATATAGTTCACTCTTTGTGTTTTATAGTCTCTGAGTTTTGACACATCTATAATGACATGTGTCCATCATTATCATACAGAGTAGTTTCACTGCCCGAAAAATCCCGTGTGCTCCACCTATTCATTCCTCACTTCCCCCTCACCCCCAACCTTCTGGCAATCACCAATCTTTCTCCTATCTCCAAAGTTTTGCCTTTTCCATAATGTCATCTAGTTGGAATCATTAAATATATAGCCTTTTCAGATTGGCTTCTTTCACTTAGCAATATGCTTCTTTTAAGATTCATCCATGTCCTTTTGTGGCTCCATAGCTCATTTCTTTTCATCACTGAATAATATTCCATTACATGGAGGTACCATCATTTCTTTATCCATTTACCTGTCGAAAGACAACTTGGTTGCTTCCAATTTTTGTCAATTATGAACAAAGCTTCTGCAGACATTCGTGTGAAGGTTTTGTATTGACTCTTCATCAGTTATGAAAGTATGTAAATTATATTTTAATCAACACACATTTTTTAAAAGTTATCTTTGTATCCTGAAGTATCTCAGTCATTCTTGTCATATCAGATCCATGAAATTTAGTCCTGCTGTAGGAATTGGGATTAAAGAACGGAGGAAACGAAGAATCATAGCAGCTCATGGTTAGAAAGAATACTGATGATCAGCTAGCCACTTCCTGTGTCCTCAAGCCCACGTTTGGATTCTCCTGCATGTCTCATATTCATACAGTTTCTGCTGACCAACTGTTTTTTGTTTGGCATGCTCTGAATTTTAAAAATATTACTTCTTGTATTGTACCATCTGAATTTCTATTTCTTAGGGCTCCACAGGAATAGTAGACTTAATCATCCCCTGGCAGCCTTGAGATTTTTGAAGACATTTTCACATTTCCCTAGTTTCCTTAAACTTTCTTCTTAGAATATGTTTCTAAGTCTTCTCATCAGCATGATCCATTCATGATTCTAGTTCAATTGTATGTCATATTTCCACACTACTTCTACTTAAATGAAAGAAACAGATATGTCATCCTACAGGTTAATTACACAACATACAATTAGATAAAATTTCATGCTTTGGCATTGCTTTTAATGCCAGAATCAAGCTATAAATGTGGTATAACAAATCCATTGTTTACAGATCATGCTTGTTATTTGCATTGTCTGGTAGAAAGGTTGACATATACAGACATAATCTTAAAACCTATGCCAAACAGCCACTATGGAGAACAGTATGGAGGTTCCTTAAAAAACTAAAAAAAAACTACCATATGACTCAGCAATCCCACTACTAGGCGTATACCCTGAGAAAACCATAATTCAAAAAGAGTCATGTACCACAATGTTCATTGCAGCACTATTTACAATAGCCAGGACATGGAAGCAACCTTAGTGTCCACTGAGAGATGAATGGATAAAGAAGATGTGGCACATACATATAATGGAATATTACTCAGCCATAAAAAGAAACGAAATTTTGTTATCTGTAGTGAGGTGGACGGACCTGGAGTCTGTCATACAGAGTGAAGTAAGTCAGAAAGAGAAAAACAAATACCATATGCTAACACATATACATGGAATCTTAAAAAAAAAAAAAAGGTTCTAATGAACCTAGGGGAAGGACAAGAATAAAGACACAGACGTAGAGAATGGACTTGAGGACAAGGGGGAAGGGTAAGCTGGGATGAAGTGAGGGAGTGGCATTGACATACATACACGACAAAATGTAAAATAGATAGCTAGTGGTAAGCAGCTGCATCGCACAGGGAGATCAGCTCTGTGCTTTGTGACCACCTAGAGGGGTGGGATAGAGGGGGTGGGAGGAAGATGCAAGAAGGAGGGGATATGGGATATATGTGTACGTATAGCTGATTCACTTTGCTATATAGCAGAAACTAACACAACATTGTAAAGCAATTATACTTCAATAAAGATGTTTAAAAAAAAGAAACAAAAAAAAAACCCCTCTGTCAAAACCTTTAAGGATGCTGTTTAAATTTAAGGATGGGAAAAATGCCTTCGGATATATCTCATTTGCATTATTAACAAAGTTGCAAAATTCCTTTGATGAAAAATAAAGCAATCACAAAAAGTAAAAAAAGGAAAAAAGAAACCCAGGAAGACATAAAATGTATTTAAATCATAACTTCTGTAAATCATAACTTCTGTATTAATTACAATGGATTTAGTGAAATAGCTGAAGAGTAAATCAGTGAATTAGAATAAAAATTCTAGAAATTCTTACATCACTCCTATAGACTGCTTAGTAAATTTACGCTTTTTAACCTCCAAATCTGTACAATGCATTTTAGAAGTACAGGGTCCTGGAAGAGAAATGCTTCCACAAAGGATACAGCAACATCTCATAAAGCTACAGTTGCCACCACTTCAGGCTCCTATTGCCAAGAGACCAGGAGGACAGGAAAGAAGTCAGATGTAATTGTTCCTTATCATCAGGAGAAGATAGGTCTTCTAGAACACACTGAGGAAGGGAAGAATACATTTGGTAATCACGTGGTCCCCTGGAACATCTCTTGGTACTTTCTTGCCTAATTTTGATGGTAAATAGACAAATACAGTGGTCTGATAAGATTATATCACCCAGGAAATCAAACCTCTCAGAAATGAAGGTCTAGGTTACTGGATTGGGCAAGCCTTCTAGGGATTTATTGGAAGGATAAGGGGAATCTAGATGAGCAGCAGAGGACATATAAATGATTATCAGTTGTGTCCCCAGGACAAACTGTAGTGATGGGGACTGTAGTTCATTTCATTAAACTTCTTTTAACTTTCCCCAGAGGACCTGTTCCCAGATAGAGAGAACATAATATATAAAAGTAGAACCAAGAGGCACAAACAATGGACTGTTATGGATGTCCCCTTCAGGACCATTCCTCCAAAGCTCACATCCTTCCAGAAATTACCCATGGCCAAAGAGAGCTGTCTGAATCAAGGCTAATCCCTCCCCACAAGCATCCCATATCTGTTGCCTTAATTTGGGCAATCTTCAATGATAAAGATTTGAAATGGGGGAATAGATACTGTAACTGGTTCATATTAACCTCCCCGCGCAATATGTATCTGCATCTTGTCCAGTGAAAACTTGATTTACACAGCTCTACAAGTGCAGCATTTTTCTAACACCCCATTTTGTAGTCTCAGAACACTTTTCAAGTAAACTGATCTAGATGTTTAAAGATGAAAAATAAGAAATTTGCACTCTAAAGTTGAATATGTAATTAATTCACATTTCTTTCCGTTAATGTAAATCAGGAACAATTTACACTAAACACAAAGTTTGGATAAACTCCAAAGCTCTCCATAGAATCAACTGAAGATTTTCTTCGGATTGCATCATAGCCTAACTTCTTATGCTCATCCATCCTTCCTTCCATGTTTCACAGATATGGTTCCCAGTAGCACTACTCAATATTAACAAAGTGCATGCAATCCCCATCTGCAAACTTGTTCAGGGAAGCTAACCTAAGAAACTATGTTGCCAGATTCCACTGAGAAACTCTCTAACACTGGTGCCTGAATATAAACATTTATAAATCTTTACATAAGTTCTCATTATTATGCTGGTATTTAGAATATCATCAGTCATTTACATGTGCCAAACACTTAATATCATTTAAAAAGTGAAAAAAATTTATATATATCATTAAAAGAGCAAATTCATACATCACATATATAATATTTTGAGTTCATATTTGTGTAAAAGCTAATAAATGTCAAAGTTAAACTTGCAATAAAACTTATTTGTTCATGTCAACCACAAGGTATGTATTACAAGCTCTAACTATCTCAAGTACCAAACAACTATGTTAAACAATCCCATGATTCTTCATTTGCCTTTGTAAAAATTCAGAAATAACTGGGCACAATACAATCCATCATGAATTACCTTGTACAATAATTCTCCACGTTTTTTTCGTTAATGGCTTTAGTCTTTTTATCTAGAATGTTCCAAGGAACTTACATGAGCAAATTGTGATACTCATGAGTTTCTTACATTTTTATACTCTTTATTCTCTAAGGGCCAGTTCTCACTGTTCTGCAGTCTTTAACTGAATGACTATCATATTTTATCGAACACAAAACATAATCATCCCAGACACTTGCTTCTCTCTCATTTTCCACATTTCATCAGTCATCAATTCTCTTAATCTGTCTCTTTAATGTGTCTCAAATTCTTTTCTCCTTCTCCATATCTACTGCCATGACATGAATTCAGTTGTTTATTCTTTGAGCACTTTTACACTAACATCAATCTCCCCCACAAATTTTACAAACAGTGATAGCCTCCTAACACCCACTTTACATCTTCTTTCTTCCACTCTTCTTCCTCTTAATCTGCAATGATGTCAGAATCATATATCTAAATCACAAATCTCAACTGTTACTCTCCTACTTAAAAGCTTCTATTGTGTTTACGTTAGAGTATATTTTTTATCATGGAATAAATAATATGGATTCTTCCTACTTTTTTAACTTCCTCTCCTACCTGTCTTCCATATGCTATCTGTTTAAGCTATCCTTAACACTGACAACTTTTTCTAAACATCACATGCTCCTTTATACTCACACATATTTTGTCCCATTTACTGCCTCCTCTTCTCTTGATTTTTATACACCCATTTCTACTCAATCCAAGCATCATTTCTTCAGTGTACTCTTCCCTAAGCCACATTTTCTCTATAAACCTGTCAAGAGTTAGTTGTCTTTGTTACCATGTTGTCCTACACACAGCACAAATTGCAATGATTTGCAGCCATGTTATTTACTAATCTTCCTTTTTATTGTACTCAGACACAAGGGTCTTATCGTGAATATCTCTACACCACTAGAGTCTAGCAAAGTTTTAGCCTATTGCTAATACTCAGAAGATATGAACTGAATTGAATTGCATTGAATTGAACTGAATAGAAGCATTTAGGATTATTAACAATAGCCCATTAACCATATGGTCCATTGCTCTTTTCTAAACCTGATGTTCAAAAATGGTTTTATTCTTTAATGTATGTCTTTAGAGAGCCCATAGATGTATAGCTTTAGAGAGCAGATGAGGAGACAATCATAGATAAGAGTCCCAAATTTTGCTCTCCGGGCTGATGACCTCATCCCTTTCCTTCAACAGGCTGGTCATGTTTTAACTCTCAGAAGTAGAGGTGGGGCCTTGAACACCAGAAATCAACAAGTCACCCAGAGTCAACAATGTTAGAAAAAATGTAAACTGTACTGCTATAGAGTTGTTATTTGCTCATTTGTTTTCTCTTAAGAAGCCTCAATATCTACTCTCATTATTCCTTCAGTTGTGTCGGGGAAGGTTCATATGGAGACCCACATTTCACTTTGGAAATATTCAGGGTTTTTTTCCCTTATAATGCTAACCTTAGGTAACTGTCTGCATATTGTTAAATTCATTGACTATAATATGCACATTAAAAAGTTAATATGGTATTTGAGAAATACACAACATAATGTTAGAATAAAGCTTCATCCTTGATTATTGCAATACAGCAATACAAAGGTTTTTCAAATTAGGAGTTCTTTTTAATATTGCAATGAAAACTAGTTTCTCTTTTGTATTTATCACTTTTCACATAAGCACAAGTGGATCGTATAGATGGAAAGCAATGACTAGAAGCACTTAGATATAAAAAAGAAGCAATACAAATTAGACTGTTTCACAGCAACCAGGGTCTTTAAAGAATATTCAAATTAGACAACAATGGAGAAAAAATGAAAAACAAGGAGAAATGAGCTTTCCATCTATTAAGTGGGAAGAATTGGTTTGAGAAGAAAATAAGGTAGGATATTCTTCCACTTAAATGTGTTTATCAAACATTCTGTACATCTTTTATGCATAAACCTGTTCTTTTTTTTAAAGGTTTTTTTTAAATTATGTGTAACACAGACAAAACTATTTAAGTCAATAAATTTTTAAGGAATTTCACATGTTCTCATTCTTTCCACTGCCAATCACCTTAGTTCCTCCAAACTCATAATCTTCAAGATAAAACAGCCCTTTCAAAAAGAAGTTATCATGTCAGTCAGCCCACAGTTCTTTTCGTTAGGCTTCTTTGATTCCAATGAAATATGGACACACTTCAAAATTCCCCACCTGTAGTCTTTGGGATCCAATTTCCTCAAGCGATTTACTTTAGGACCATGTTTCGGGTCAGGAGATGGATCTGCCTGGTTCTGAATTTGACACCCTCTAAAAATGTATTAAAACCTGTACTTTTTTGAAAGATCATAGAAGCAGAGTAGAATGGTGGTTAACAGGAGATTGGGGGGGGCAGGGGAAATGGTGAGATGTAGATCAAGGGGTACAAAGTTTAATTCATGCAACATGAACAAGTTCTGGAGATCTAATGTACAATAATGTGACACTAACAATACTGTGTTTTATACTTGAAATTTGCTGAGAGGGTAGATCTTAGGTGTTCTTACCACAGGAAAAGAAAGGAAGAAAGAAAAAAAATGGTAACTATGTGAAATGATGGGTAAGTTAATTAGCTTGTTGTGGTGATTATTTCACAATGCATACACATCTCAAATCATCAAGCTGTACAGATTAAATATATATAATTTTAATTGTCAATTATATCTCAATAAAGCTGGGGGGAAAAAAAAGATAAATAAAACAAAGTAAACCCCTCACAATTCAAGACATAAGCAAAAGTAGGCATGCCTCTAGATTTTATCCTTGGCTGTTTTCTCTTCCCCAATCATTCTCATCCTTTGCTGAGAAGCTCAATTTCATAGATTTGTCAATACTATCCATGTTAATCTTCCCCAGTCCTGATCTTTTTCCTGAAATTCAGCATCACATATGAACTATCTGCCTGACATCAGCTATGGTATGTCTCATCACCAATATTTAATAAAATCTATTTTAAAGAAAATAACTTGTATTCATTACAATTCGTAATAATTTTGTTCAACAAGCCCGATACTATTAAATAACTTAGAATTTAATTTCACTTTCATATTCAAGATGTCTAGAAGTGACAACACTCTCTTCTTGACCAAAATTTAATCAGGCTCCTCTGAACCCTCTTATCATCTAGGACTAAATCTTGGCTTATGACAACTGAAGATTCTCAACACAAAAGATTTCCTTGGTCCCCAACTCCTGAAGTTGACTTGAACAAACATTAGCATGATTTCCAGCAGCTCAAGGCCATATCCTGAGATGACTCAGATCTGTTAAGTTCCTGCTTGGGAAAGCTCAAGGCTACCAGAAGAATTTACCATTTGTTCCAAACCAAACTGCAAATATATACCCTGAGCCAAAACCTGCCTTGTCTGTTATTAAAAAAAAAAAACAGCCCCACCAACTTTTGTAATTTTCCACACTGACTGCTCCAGACCCTACTGACTCCTCCCGATTCCTATTTTCTCCCCTATGACTCCCAGTCATTTCTGCCTGGATTGGAGTTGAGCTCAATTTATACTGAAGTCTCTTCCCCTACTGCAGTAGCCAAAATAAAATCTGTCTTGTTGCCTTTAACAAATGTCTGGCTCTGTTTCTCTTTGACAGAGATTGTTGCTCCAGAGCTGACTGGCAAGGCACTGGCTCAGGGATCTACTTTCTTTTTATTTTGTCCCTCTGTTATGAATGACTTCAAATCCCAACACCACCTCACAGTACAAGATATCTGCTACAATTCCAACTATTATGGATGCATTCCAGCCAATTGGAAGGGGGAAGGTGGCACCTCTCATTTTTAGCCTGAATATAAAAATGAAGCCACATTTTCTCCTTAATGAAATAATGATATTTAATTAGATAATCTCTAAGTTCCCTTTCAAACATCCCATGGAATAATATATCATTTGCCAAGAACATTCAAATCCTTTTAAGAGTGTATCTGACAATGAAAATAGGACCAAAAAGTAAGAACAGCAGAGCAGTAAGTGGCTCCCAAAATGTATTCACTGAAATGCAATGGAAAATCCCTAAACCATAATTATTAAGGCTTGGAGAGGTTATTGTCTACCACTCAGGAAGTAGGGGGAGGAAACTGACATAGTGACACCATACTTCAGAGAAATCTAAAAATGTGAACTTGAGATTTAGTACTAGAGATGAGTTCATTTAGAATAGGCAGTTCAAAATCTACAAATAGGTTTTCTGAAATTGGACTCTTCTCATAATATTGAAACACATGAGGGAGGAGGAAGGGGGAGGGGGCAGGGGAGGAGAAGAAGAGAGGAAGAGGAGTAAAGAAGCACCCATTATTAGCATGTAAGAATACTTGAGAATGTTAACGTTTTGGTGACATTCTTAGAGAAGCCTTAAGAAAATACTTTACCTTATTTTATCAATATATTCTAAAAGCCCATATGCAACATGTAAATTAACTGATAATATAACTTCCAGAATCAAGGGAAATGGAAAATGTAGTTTGTTACTGCATAATGAGAAAAATGGGAATTTGATGCTAAGTACAGAGTCAAGGGTCATAAATCCTAACTATACATTAAAATTACCCGAAAAAAACTTTTAAAAATGGCAGTGCCTGCAGGGCTTCCCTGGTGGCGCAGTGGTTGAGAGTCCGCCTGCCGATGCAGGGCACAAGGGTTCGTGCCGACACAAACAGATTGATTAAAACAAGATATCTGTGATGGACTTAGGCATTAGTATTTATTTTAATTTGCACAGGTGATTATAAGACTTACCCAGGGTTGAGAAACACTAGCCAATTTAAAGGGTTAAGTGTTACTTCACTTACAGTAGATCTTTCTGAGAACCACTGGAAGCCATGGCAGTGTTAAGGGTTCACATTTTTACTTGTCATTTCCTAAAATTTAATTTTACCCAGATGGCTTCCTAATTGGTTTGCTTTACTTTAGGTTAGTTGAAAAATCTCACTCATTCAAAATGAACCCAAAATGTACTATGCATTTCAATTACTGTGGTGATTTTAGCTTAAATATAAGCTTTTTATAATACAGTTTGGAGAACATACAGAACTTCTTGCTAATATGGAATAACTTGGTGGAAATTAAAGTACTGGTTACCAATTGCAGCTTTCCACACAGAATTGTGTTTTTTATTGGTTATTAGCTCATATATTCAGAGATAGCTGTAACGATCTTGCTTTCAAGGGAGCATTCTCACTTGAGCATGCTGGTTCTTTACATTCACGTTTTAAGTTTTATTTATTGCATACGGACTGGAATGCGTGATGCATTTTGCAGGTTAAAACTTAATTAGTGATGTGATCCATATGTACAATCCCATCTGTTTACAAACAAGATAAATTAAGGGCTTAGGAGTGACTGTTGCTAAGAATGTTATCTCATTACAGTGAAATAACCCATTTTATAATACATAATAGTGGTGTGGTTCTGTAATAGCCACCACTAAATCTGGTTACACCATAGGCATTGCCTGTTCTCGCCTCCATACTTCCATCTGGCTATGGAACAAAACAGGACTGACACATCATGAGCATGGCATGAAGTGATGTCATAGCCTACATTACATAAACAGTAACACTGCATGGCCTTGGAACCACAGAGCATAGTTTCTTAGTAATCATTGGCGGTAGTAATAAATGCATGCCCTTTATTGCTGGTAATTTAATAGAAGTGGCAAAACTGGGAATGTGTACTTGTTCTTAAAGGTCAAATGAATTGGAAAACAAATGCCAAGGCTTTTACACAGTCAAAAAGATTCTTATGATAGAAGCAAAGTGACTTGAGAACTGCATAAAATATACAGAATCATACTACTGGAGTCCTAGCAGATTTCAAACCCACCCAGCTGCCCTGTGAGAAGCAATCACTGACAAGTCATTAAGATGCAATGAAATGACTTCTCACAAAATAAGGAAAAAAATACATCCTGAGTTTTTGGTTGTAAATATCCAAAACTTAGCTAAACTATAAAAAGGGCAGGCAATCAACTTCAGGCACTGCAAAAACCAGGAGACTCAGCTTAATCCCCTCATTAGACACATGAAAAAGTTGATGAGAAAGGAGTTTTATAGTATCCAAAGACACAGAATTCATGAGTTTCAGAGCTGGAACTAACACTCAAGTCAACTAACTCCTAGTCTATGCATCCTCAGAATGTCTTCCAAATTTTGTTTAACCTTGGTACTGCAGCTTGCAATTTTGTTTGAGAGAAATATGTCAAATTCTTTTCAGTTTACAAATCAAACATCTTGGGATTCTAAGTTATCTGAATTATGTCCAAAAGACTTAAGGGCTATTGAGCAAGGGTCTACCCTCAAATTCTCCACTGAACTAGTTGAATGAATGGTGTTGGAACAGATAATACAAAATTTTACTTCTGTCTTCTGAGTCTTTAGCCTATGCTAAGGTATCCAGTTAAAATTAATTTTATATTTTCTAATAATTTACTAGAACCTAATATTTCTCTTACAGAAGCGTTCAGTACTCGTATTTATTTATTGTACTCTGACTATAGTGAATTCTTACACACTTGAAAACCAAATACTCATCTGGAAAATGGAAAAATGGCACTTACATAATAGGGTTCAAAAAACATCTACAGAGAAGTTAAAGAGGTTTATGTTACGTAAACTACCACCAATCAAGAATGTTATTATAATCATTAATAATCATGTGCAGCTCTGGAAGAATAAATCATGTGTCCAGGATAACTTTGGAATTAAAAAAATATTTTTATCTTCATACTGTTACATTAAAATACAAAGTATCCAAATAATTATCTGACAGCAGGTTGTCTTTTCTTAAAACCATACTATCCTCCAATACTAGACATGGTAGACATGGAGGGAACATTAGAAACCATGCATTTCCAGGGATTTTCTACTTCTAAGTGATCAGAGAATACATTTTCCTATTAAGCCTTAGGTAAAAGTCCACTACATAAATTGCTTTGATTCAGGCAGCTTCTCAGTAGCTTCCTTTACTCAATAATATCTCAGTCAGTTAAAAAAGTTTCCTAATCCTCCTCAAAGCGAAGTGTGAAAAACACTGATCTAGTCCAACCCTCTTATTTTACAGGTGAGGAAACCCATGTCCAATGCTATTAAAGTTGGTGAATTAGTGGTAGAGCTAGAAAGAGAATGCCAGTGTGCAGTAAAGGATTAACCTTACCCAGAGAGATGTGGTCTTTGCCACTGGCTCCTGGGAGGTAACCTCTAAATCCTTGGAATGCCCCCTGTCCAACAAGAGTGGCTTTGTTTGCCTAGAGGTGTTGGGACATGCGGATTGTCAATGTTAATAATGTAATTTAAGGCAGAGGAACTTGGAACACTTCTAAGCTCAGCCTCTGAAGGGTTGAGAGACTAAGGTCAGCCTTGCAGGTGGTCACCCATGTGTACATGACCTAGGCCCAATGAAAACCCTGGAAACCAAAGCTGGGGTGAGCTTCCCTTATTGGCAATACTCCATGTGTATTTTCACATGTTGTTGTTGGAAAAATAGGTGCCATCCAAACGACTCCACGTGGAGAGGACACGTAGAAGCTCACACCTGCTGACTCTGGGATCCTGCCTGGTGTCCCCTTCCCTTGGCTGATTTTAGTCCATGTTCTTTGCGTGTAAAAATTCATAACCATGAGTATAATAGCTTTTCTGAGTTCTGTGATTCCTTCTAGCAAATTATTAAACCTGAGAGTAGTGTTGAAGACTCTTCAACAGTGTAGGCTGTCACTATCCTGACTACCACTTGCATAACCCACACAATCCATTTCCAATGTATTCCAATGGAGGGCAGCCATTATACACAGCAATACTGTATATATACTGTCCTAATCATTAATGGTGAGGAGCAGAGGTAAACCCACAAATAAGATTTAAAGTATACTCTCCACTTCTTAGTAATAAATTATTATACGGATATGGAGTCATAAATATAAACTAAGAATGAGGCTTTAAAGTTTTGATAAAAAGGCTTATGTGAATAAATAAGAATTTTAAAAACATTTCATTTTACTGTTTTCACACAATTATCTCACTGATTTCCCTCAGAGCTCTGTGTGGTAGAAAATTATTATAGATATTTGTATCATAAAAACTAAAATTTCAAGTGCTGCTTTGACATGTTTGAGTCTCACCAGAAACGTTCCCCTGCTCTCACCAGATATGGCCCCACCCAGTGGGAAATGTCCCCAGCCCTGCTATTTCCCCTGTCAGCCAGACTAGCTGCACCCCACTTCTAGATGGTTCCTCAACAACCTAATAGGTTTCACTTCCCTACCAACCATCAAATTATTCAAACAAGTCACATCCTCCCATGGGAACCGGGGGCATCCCATCCTTGTGTTACTACAAAGCCTGCTTCCCCTGGCCACTCTGCTTCATGCTGCAGTGTGTTTGGGCTGTGAGTATATGTGACTAATAAACTACTGCCGGGCTTCCCTGGTGGTGCAGTGGTTGAGAATCTGCCTGCCAATGCAGGGGACACGGGTTCAAGCCCTGGTCTGGGAAGATCCCATGTGCCGGGGAGCAACTAGGCCCGTGAGCCACAACTACTGAGCCTGCGCATCTGGAGCTTGTGCTCCATAACGAGAGAGGCCGTGACAGTGAGAGGCCCGCGCAGTGCAATGAAGAGTGACCCCCGCTCGCCGCAACTAAAGAAAGCCCACGCACAGAAACGAAGACCCAACACAGCCATAAATAAATAAATAAATAAACTACTGCCAATCTCATCAGACCACTGTTGGGCATCACACTTTTACTCACCTTATGCTACTTAGGGTACAGGACTCCTCCACCAGTGGGGTGAAGAGGAGGTTCTCAGAACACCATTGCACAGATGAGCTAAAGTCATCTTTCATGACATGCCCATGTAAAAACAAGACCTCCTAATCACACAGTGCTTTAACTGTAAACATTTCTCTCCCTACTGATTCCAGCGTGCGATTTCAACTGTATGGCATCCAAGATAGAATGATTATGAGAGCTTTGTGCTAAAAAGAATAAGGAGACATTTTTCCATGACCAGACCAAGGATGAAGATTCACATTAGAACCATGGCTTCATTTTCCCTTTTTTTAGGCCAAAAGATTGCAGGGACTTCCTTGGCAACGCAATAGCAAGAGGCACAGAAAACAGATTAATTTTACTCAATGCCAGTGTTTTATGGAACTGGGTCTGGAACAGTTCCTTGTAGGTCATTTAGCTTGCTTCAATTTCATGGCCACAGCTTAGACCCAGGAGCATAGCCCTGTAGCTACAACAGTGTTCCGAAGGAGGACTCTGATTACACAAGCGTGGCTGCACTGTGCGGCCTCAAGGCAGCCAGAGGGTTGAGATCTGTTAAGCTTTACCGCACATTAATTTCTAGGATTTCATTACAGCTTACTGTGAACCCCATGGATCTGTTTTGGGAAGTACTTACACACTACCTTTCCAAATGATGAAAACACCTAGTGAAACTTGTGCAGCTTCCTTTTAATGGTGTGAAGAAAAGATAGTTCAGGGCTATTAAGAGAACTGCAAGGTGGTGAAAATAGAGGGTGTTTTCCCAGTCAGGCAGCTCAGGGATCTTATTTGTCTCTTAATAGCTTTGCATACTTGGGCAAGTTATTTTACTCTCTTAATTGACATCTGAAAGTTGAGAAAAATTATACTGGAAACAAGTTTAATATAGTATTATATTTAAACTCTATCATTTCAAAACCTAGGTATATGTACATATGAGTTAAATTCTCTAAAAAATAAAATGAAAATAACCTAAAGTTTTATACATATCCTCCAGATTAACACATAAATACAAGTTTCTAGAAAAAAGAGAGTCATATGGCATTAAGAAAATTTAGGTAATTTGCCTTGAATAACCTAAGGAAAACATGTAACAGCAAAATAAACATACCTGCCTAGAAGCAGAAGTGTGTTCAAACTTTAAAAGCTGATTCTGTTCCAGGTTGGTGAACACGCGGAGGTGCTAGGAGAGTAGTTCCTGGAGAGGGCATGGAAGGTCCACACCCTCTCCCCATACCTGCCCTCTGCATCTCTTCCATCTGCCTGCTCCTGACTTACATCCTTTTATAATCAACTGGTGGTCTACCGTGTGGGGGACAGGCTCTTGGTGCTCCAGCCAGGGGTCAGGGCTGTGCCACTGAGGTGGGAGAGCCAAGTCAAGGACACTGGTCCACAAGAGACCTCCCAGCTCCACAGAATATCAAACAGTGAAAATCTCCCGGAGATCTCCATCTCAACGCCAAGACCCAGCTCTACTCAATGACCAACAAGCTACAGTGCTGGACACCCCATGCCAAACAACTAGCAAGACAGGAACACAACCCCACCCATTAACAGAGAGGCTGCCTAAAACCATAATAAGGCCACAGACACCCCAAAACACACCACCAGATGTGGTCCTGCCCACCAGAAAGACAAGATCCAGCCTCATCCACCAAAACACAGGCACTAGTCCCCTCCACCAGGAAGCCTACAAAACCCACTGAACCAACCTTAGCCACTGGGGACAGACACCAAAAACAACGAAAGCTACGAACCTGCAGCCTGCGAAAAGGAGACCCCAAACACAGTAAGATAAGCAAAATGAGAAGACAGAGAAACACACAGCAGATGAAGGAGCAAAGCAAAAACCCACCAGACTTAACAAATGAAGAGGAAATAGGCAGTCTACCTGAAAAAGAATTCAGAATAATGATAGTAAAGATGATCCAAAATCTTGGAAATAGAATGGAGAAAATACAAGAAATGTTAAACAAGGTCCTAGAAGAACTAAAGAGCAAACAAACAGTGATGAACAATACAATAAATGAAATTTAAAATTCTCTAGAAGGGATCAATAGAAGAATAACTGAGGCAGAAGAATGGATAAGTGACCTGGAAGATAAAATAGTGGAAATAACTATTGCAGAGCAGAATACAGAAAAAAGAATGAAAAGAATTGAGGACAGTCTCAGAGACCTCTGGGACAATATTAAACACACTAACATTCGAATTATAGGGGTCTCAGAAGAAGAAGAGAAAAAGAAAGGGACTGAGAAAATATTTGAAGAGGTTACAGTTAAAAACTTCCCTAACATGGGAAAGGAAATAGTTAATGAAGTCCAGGAAGCACAGAGAGTCCCATACAGGATAAATCCAAGGAGAAACACGCCAAGACACATATTAATCACACTATCAAAAATTAAATACAAAGAAAAAATATTAAAAGTAGCAAGGGAAAAACAACAAATAACACATAAGGGAATCCCCATAAGGTTAACAGCTTATCTTTCAGCAGAAACTCTGCAAGCCAAAAGGGAGTGGCAGGACATATTTAAAGTGAGGAAGGAGAAAAATCTACAACAAAGATTACTCTACCCAGCAAGGACCTCATTCAAATTTGACAGAGAAATTAAAAGCTTTACAGACAAGCAAAAGCTAAGAGAATTCAGCACCACCAAACCAGCTTTACAACTTTACAACAAATGCTAAAGGAACTTCTCTAGGCAGGAAACACAAGAGAAGGAAAACTGAAGAAATGGAAAAATTCTTAGAAATGCACAGCCTTCCAAGACTTAAACAGGAAGAAATAGAAAATATGAATACACTAATCACAAGCAATGAAATTGAAACTGTGATTAAAAATCTTCCAACAAACAAAAGCCCAGGACCAGATGGCTTCACAGGCGAATTCTATCAAACATTTAGAGAAGAGCTAACACCTATCCTTCTCAAACTCTTCCAAAATATAGTAGAGGGAGGAACACTCCCAAACGCATTCTATGAGGCCACCATCACTCGGATACCAAAACCAGACAAAGATGTCACAAAGAAAGAAAACTACAGGCCAATATCACTGATGAACATAGATGCAAAAATCCTCAACAAAATACTAGCAAACAGAATCCAACAGCACATTAAAAGGATCATACACCATGATCAAGAGGGGTTTATCCCAGGAATGCAAGGATTCTTCAATATACGCAAATCAATCAACGTGATACACCATATTAACAAATTGAAGGAGAAGAACCATATGATCATCTCAATAGATGCAGAGAAAGCTTTTGACAAAATTCAACACCCATTTATGATTAAAACCCTGCAGAAAGGAGGCATAGAGGGAACTTTCCTCAACATAAAAAGGCCATATATGACAAACTCACAGCCAACATCATCCTCAATGGTGAAAAACTGAAACCATTTCCACTAACATCAGGAGAAAGACAAGGTTGCCCACACTCACCACTATTATTCCACATAGTTTTGGAAGTTTTAGCCACAGCAATTAGAGAAGAAAAAGAAATCAGAGGAATTCAAGCTGGAAAAGAAGAAGTAAAGCTATCACTGCAGATGACATGATACTAGATACTATACATAGAGAATCCTAAAGATGCTACCAGAAAACTACTAGAGCTAATCAATGAATCTGGTAAAGAAGCAGGATAAAAAATTAATGCACAGAAATATCTTGCATTCTTATACACTAGTGATGAAAAATCTGAAAGTAAAATTAAGAAAGCACTCCCATTTACCATTGCAACAAAAATAATAAAATATCTAAGAATAAACTTACCTAAGGAGACAAAAGACCTATATGCAGAAAATTATAAGACACTGATGAAAGAAATTAAAGATGATACAAATAGATGGAGATATATACCATGTTCTTGGATTGGAAGAATGAACTTTGTGAAAATGACTCTACTACCCAAAGCAATCTACAGATACAATGCAATCCCTATCAAACTACCAATGGCATTTTTCACAGAACTAGAACAAAAAATTTCACAATTTGTATGGTAACACAAAAACCGTATGCAAACACATATATATGAAATCTAAAAAAAAAAAAAAAAGTCAGAAGAACCTAGGGGCAAGAAGGGAATAAAGATACATACCGACTAGGGAATGGACTTGAGGACACGGGGAGGGGGAAGGGTAAGCCGGGTCGAAGTAAGAGAGTAGCATGGACATATATACACTACCAAATGTAAAATAGATAGCTAGTGGGAAGCAGCTGCATAGTAGCAGGAGATCAGCTCGGTGCTTTGTGACCACCTAGAGGGGTGGGATAGGGAGGGTGGGAGGGAGGGAGATGCAAGAGCGAAGAGATATGGGGACATATGTGTATGTATAACTGATTCACTTTGTTATAAAGCAGAAACTAACACACCATTGTAAAGCAATTATACTCTAATAATGATGTTAAAAAAATAAAATAAAATAAAAGCTGATTCTTTTGCTTCTTAATAATTTGCTAATGTCATCTTTGCATTTGGCTGGAATAATTTACCTATTTACGTATTCCTAGGAAATCATTTATGGATTTGCATCACATATGGTAAAATAATATAACTCTAGCCTGACAAGCATATGTGGTAATCTGACATCATATATGTTAAAATAATATAACTCTAATCTATAATTATCTGCAGAGCCTGTGGAAATCTGCAAATGGAATGAGTGTTGGAGCACAGGGTCAGGGACACTGGGAGGGATTTTGAAACATTCTGGCCAAAGCACAACCTATCTGGTGAAATAAGGATGTTTATTATAAAGCATCATGGCTTCTAGAGAAAAGAAGTTTCACATGAAATTTCCACTGTATTGAATTTTGAAGAGTAACTCGAGAAATGAGAGATACATTTTCTAACTTCCCTTTATTGCCCCAGTCAGTAAAAACCAAAAACCTAAATTCAGATCATTTTCAGACTGTTTTCCTTCAAATTTCTGACATAAGGTAAACATGCCCATTTTCTTCTGTCCTCATTCAATATTGACATGTAAATCTCACAGCTGATAAAACTGTTTTTCTCCCAGTTCCATTAAAGAAGTCTGGAAAAAAATTAAATCTTTATTATGCAAATATATTCCAAAAGGAGAGAGTAAATATTTGAGTTTTCATGGCAGAGAACTCAGGGAGATTAATCTTTTACTTTGTTTATACATAACCTCATTGTGGTTTGGGCACAGGGATAATATATAGAATCACCAGATTTTCTGATAGCTTAGGCACATTATAGACTGAGTGAACATACTGTTACAGATAGTTTTTTTTCATTTTAAAGTGTAGATATGACTCTTAAAAACCAAAAATCTTCATGCAAGTTGTTTTCTTTCTTTAAATTTTCAAACCCTAGAGAAGCTCATCTGCGTCTGAGTAATTTGCATACAAACCATTAGAAGCATTGTTCTGAAACTGCTTGATGTGTGAGGGATATTTCTGAAACATGTTTATAAATCTGTATGATTATTTCCTACATCTAAATATCCATATACACACACTGCTTTGTCAAATATTTACCTGTACCTAAAATGGTTTTTTTTTTAAGAGGTAAAAATAGCATAAGCAAATGATAAAACTTTGAACACTTAAACATAAAACACATTGTTTCATGTCAGTGTAAATGAACTGCTTTACTTTCACCAGATCCCAAGTCTCTCTGCAAAGAAGCAATCACAACAAAAATTTCTTGAATAGTCTATCAGAATATGTACATGTATTTCTAAGTCTCCATGTATCTGCACTTTTCATATGCAGAAATTAGAGGATACTCTGCTTGTAGAATTTTTTAACTTACCTATAAAATATAGGTATTTGTTAATACCTATATTTTATAGGTATTAACAAATTGGTTGTCAAAGAGGGAACACCGATTAACACTTCCAACAGCAACATACACGAGTGTGCATTTCCTTCCATCCCATTCAGCACTATTTATTTTGAAATATTTTTACATTTCTGTTTGATAAGTCAAATATTTACAAAGCCATTTTAATGTAGTTGTGAGAGTTGGAATCATCCTATAGGTTTATAAGCTATTCATATTTATTTATATTTATCATTTTTTTAATGTTGGGTTGGTGTTTTATTAAGATTGCATGTGCTTTTTATATTAAAATAATTAAGAGTTTATCTGCCATAATATATCACATTCTTCAAGTGTTCTGTGGCTTTTATTATAAAGTTTAAGTATTTGATATTCATAAATTGTATATTTTCAATTGTACAACTGTAACAACCTTTCTTTTATGCCTTCAGCATTTTGTGTCTTGATGACCTCTTGACGATTCTACAATGTCCAGTTTATCTCCAGCAAGAACTCTCCTCTGAGGTCTGAGTGACATAAGGAACCAACAATTGAACTTTTTAGCACATATGTAATTAATATGTAACCAAAGCACTAATTCACTATCTTTTCTCTGATCATTTTCCTCCTGCATTGTCTCTTTCTTGCTCAGCATCACCTCACTAAGTTACCACCCAAGCCAAAAATAGGAATAATCCTAGAATACTCTATTTTCCTTATCATCACACTCAATCTGCCTACACACACATGCGTGTGCACACACACACACAAGCATGCACACTTACAAGGCTAACAGTCATCCAGTACACACCAATGTAGCTTAAATGACTGTTGAAATACTGAAATACTTTTCTACTGATTGGTAAACACCCACAGTCTTGAGTCGCCCAGAGTCTCACACTGCTCGAGCTAACTCAGCCTCTCCTCTGGATTCCCCAATATCCCACCCACGTGAGCAACTACTGTAATAACATGTGCACAGCAAGGAGCCACTAGAACCTGATCCCAGCGCATCCATTCTGATGGATCTGTGCCCATGCCATACCAGATGGTCTATGAGCTTTGATCATCACTGCTGCACGATTCACACATACATGCATGGGGAAGACTGCCTCAGCTAAAGGAATGTAAGTAGACCTGGTGCACCTCACATGCAAGCAGCAGCTTTAAGGGGAGTCACGAGATTCTGCCAGCTTTCATGCTTCTGTCCTTTCTTCTGTGGAGGAGAGGTGAGGAAGGGATGTGAAGAATACAGCTGAAATGGGAGGCTGAACTTACTGTATGTTTGGAGGATGACCATAGGAATTGAGGAGGATCACATCTCCTCCTCGTTCTCATGGCAGATGACAAAGAAGGACGGCTACTTCAAAGAAAGACTGCCTAATTCACCATTCCCTCCTTTATGCATAACGTTCCAGAAAAACGATAACATATTTCATATTGTTCCGTGCCTCTGCCTTTGCTTATACTGTACTCCAGGCCTTGAAAATTCTCCTTTCTCTTCCCTCAGGTATTGTTGAGAAAAATTTCCCCAACTCCCATATAAGGATGAATGTTCCCCTTCTCTCTTCTCCGATAATGCCTTGTACATATCTCTATTATTATATTTGAAACATCATTTTTGTGTATGTGTGTCTGCCTTTTCCTATAGACTGTCTGTTACTTGATGTTATAAACTAAGTCTTATTTGTCTTTGTACGGCCCATATTTGATATATTGTGTAAATTCCAAAATATTTAAGAATCAAATAAAGAATTAAGGAATGACTGAATGAATGGATGGGTAAGTGACTTGATACCACTTACATCATATTTCAATTTATGATTTATCTACCATTTTGCTTTCTATTCTCTAAGTTCCTAGATGGCTAGGATCATGCCTTTTACAACAATGCCTAAATCAGTGACTCAGAATAACAGATATTTAAATGTTTACTTAAAGACTGGATGAATGAATGCTGGGAAAATTAAATGCTAAAAGAAGAACTGACAAATAAAGGAGTTCATAGCCAAAAACAAGACTTCAAACAGTCAATTATACATTTCAGGTAATTTTTAGTGCTGTTTTACATTCTTTATAAATTCCTTTACAATTTTCTTTTTCTTACTTAATGAGCTAAAAGAATAAAGACATTATTCCTGCTGTGGGTTAGTTATTTAGCATATGTAAAGCAAGAAAATAGAATTTAGTAGCCTATTAAAATGTATTGAAGCTTGTGGGTATGTTTCTTAAACAAATAGAATGCAAGGTAAATCTGACACCATGCTATTTTATTTTGTGAAATGTTTTAAATTTATCAGCATTTTAAGGCAAAACCCTCTACTGAAGTTAAGATTTAGTTTCAAGCAAAGAGATTTACATGTTTCTGAACCATTAAAAAAAAAAAACTAGTTTCTGTTTCATGTAGTTTAGGAAAAGGTAAGGCAAATAGCATAACCCAAGGTTCATTTAGCAGACTTTTAGGCCATGAAATAAATATAGACCAAACAAAGACCTTACAGTTAAGAGGGAAACCATGGTGCCAAATTCCAGCAGAGGAGATATTCTGCTATTGGAAAGACACTAGAAAGAGATGAAAACATGCATTTAAAAAGTCAGGTTGGGATCTGGAGAGAATGTCCTTACTGTCCCTTTGAAGATAGGCTCAGTAGGGAAAAGGCATTTCCTAAAAGAGATATGGTAAAAGGGACCCTGAAATGATTCTTCACAGTTACTGGATTCTGACGTAAGAACAGGTAAGCTCATAGCTAGCATTTGAAACAACACTGGTTAGTAACTTAAGGATCAGAGCTCATACAAACATGAAGAAAATTAATGTGGCATATTCCTGAAACAAGCTCTTTGTTAGAATTTTTAAAAGTTGGGTTTTTTTAATCATTCTTATTTTATGAGGCATTTATGAAAGGAGATGATTCACTGTAGCAGTAAAATACGTATGTTACTCAGGTAAATGTATAGCTATGACTATACAATTTCCAACAGCTAGTGAGGTTAAATCCCTTCACTATTAAAGAACCTCATAGAAAATTACTTTAACTGTAGTAGAAAAACCCCAAGGCCATAACTGTCCCAAATAGAAAGGGTTATTTCCTCAAAGCAACCTGAGTTAGCTAAAGGAATCATCTTAGTTAAGAGCCAAGATGGTAGGTAGATAAACAGGGCTGTGTCAAATCATAAATTGTTCAGTTTATAAAAAGCTTAGTTTTGTGAAGAGAGTGGTCATGTCGATCTTAGTCACCAACTAACCTCAACTCTTAGCACAGTACCTGGAACACAGCAAGAATTCAATAGACATCTGTTGGTTGAATAAAGGGATAGATAAATGAATGACTGTATCAGAATGAAAAAGGAAAAAATGCACATCAAGACTGGTTACTGGAAGATGAAGAAACAGAAGAATGTCAGTGCTGAAAGACTGATTCACTACTGAGGTCATAAAGGAATGACAAATCCTAGAGCTTTCCTGTTACATCAGGGACAACATATGTTGCTAGGTTGGTCAGGCCCATTTGGAGGAGTTATACAGGAAACAATGAAAATACAGTCAGCCTCTGGTTCCACGGGTTTGGCATCCACAGATACCGAGGGCAGACTGTATTCATTTCATTACATCATTTTATGTAAGGGACTCGAGCATCCATGAATTTTGGTATCAGTGGGGGCTCCTGTACCCAATCCCACCCTTCCTGCAGATACTGATGGATGACTGTAGTTCCAACTAGTGAAGAATTACTGAATAAAATAATAGAATACAAACAACAATACACTTACATTTAATCATTTTTTTTAACATTTTAGATTTAGCATTTATATTTTGTAGTGGTTTTCAGAATGAACCATTGTTAGACATTGTATGCCATGATGCAAGATCCTGAAACATGCTTTGCTTTATCATGGTACCCTATGTAACTATTCTCAGTATGTCAGTTCTACATGTAGGCAACTCAGAGAGGTGAAGTTTCTTATCTAAGAACACACAGAGATGGCAGGCAACACCAAGGTTAAGGCCCAAAACTTCAGCTTTTATACACTTTGCCACTGACACGTAAACACATTCTCTCCAGCTTTGATTCTCAGTTTCCTTTCCGCAATGGCCCAGATGATTCTGTAGGGTTATATCACAATGAACAGTAAGGGAATGATGTGCACAAAATTCAAAAACTGATCATCTCAAAAAAAAAAAAACAGACTGATCATCTCTGGAAAACGATGCCATCTGATTGTGGGTGGAGGGCACGTTGGAAGCTTCTAAGTGCTGTGGTAGTGGTTGTATCACTTAATCTGGAGGCTATATGAGAGATACTCTCCCAAAAAAAAAAAAGTAATTCTAATAAATCAGATGAGCATGATGCAGACCGTGTATTGCAAGTTGGGGCATAAAGAGGTGGAGACAAACTGAAGCCCATTTTATAGGTGACTCTAACACAGAACTTGGGGATCATGTGGTCATATGTGCCAAGTCCCAGGTCATTTTCTTGAGCATGTCATCCAGTTTAGATTGCAGTATACTTCATCAAGACCTTGGTAGCACACTGCTTGGCACTTACCTACAACTCAATATGTGAAAGCTGTTGTTAATAATAATTATGATGATGATTAATAATGAAATTAAATTGTGATATCCAAAGGTCACCAAAGGGAAGGCTAACCTACTGATTACACGCAAAGGAAAATATTATCAAGCACTAAATAAAAAGACTAATCAGCCAGAGGAATGCAGCTAATATCCCTAATCAAACAACAGGAGTTATGGTGAGGAATGATTGTCAGCAAGGTGATGGGAGATCATGACCGTATAAAAACCGTACTCAAATGTACCGAGAGCTGGGGCTTCCAGAGCAGCTGATACGTGTAGTACACTATGAAGGCACATGTGGTGGCTGCTGCATACTGAGGCCTCTCAGGCCAGTAAACAAATAGGCACTTCATCAACTGACTGTAAGGACTACGAGGCATTCATGTGTGAAGTTGTGTGACATAGCCCTGGAACTCTTAAGGAGCCTTTTCCCACTCCTACTTCTCTGGACTTCCCAAAAGCACCTCGGTTCCTAATTTAGCCAAGTATAACTTGACTGAGTTTAAGCATCCTTCTCTCTCCATCAAGACTTAAACACCCCATAAGAGAACTCATTTCAAGTCTTAGTATTGCACTATACTTGTAAATTTGTGCAAATAGAGGGGAAACCACCAGCTATGTGAAAAGATTCAGGGAAATAAGATTATTAATGCAAGTTTAGAATAAATAAGCCCAATTAAACAAAGTTTCCTTAAAAAAAAACAGAAAACTTCAGTAAATATTATTTTACAATCTTAAACACTTCAGGGTATTTTATCTATCAAAGGGAACAGATCAAGACCAGAAATGCTCATTTTGAAATTAAAAACATGTCTCCTAGGGAGGGTGGGGAAGGGATGGATTGGGAGTTTGGGATTAGCAGATTCAAACTATTATATACAGAATGGATAAACAACAAGGTCCCACTGTATAGCACAAAGAGCTATATTCAATATCCTGTGATAAACCATAATGGAAAAGAATATGAAAAAGAATGTATATACATATATGTATAACTGAATCACTTGGCAACACTGTAGAAATTAACACAACATTGTAAATCAATTATACTTCAATAAAGTTTTTAAAAAATGTCTTCTAGATAATAAAATATAACCGAGTCAGCCTTGAAGTTGTCACTTATAAATGTTCAAAGTATGACTTAGGCATTACGCTGAGAAAAGAATGAAATACTACATTTTTATAAATTGACATCCCTTGAAATGGGTACTATATTTGGGATATTGTTAGTTGAATTTCTCCCTCTAAAAGCACTTCATTGGAGTAAATAGTTCTTACATTTTGCTCCTTCAACAGATCAAGATTTTCCCCCTAAAGCTGATATTATAAAATATGTGAGAATGGAAGCCAATTAAACATCTTAGGATTTAAGTTTTTCTGAGGTTGGAGACCCTAGAAACTAATCAGGGTAAACCCTGGTGAAAAGAAGTGTGCTTGGTAAAGATCTTTAACTATCCGATCCAGACATTCTTGGCTGGAACACACACACTTGGCTGAACGTTTTACAAGGCACATTAAGTGAGGGAATCTTTTCTTTTGCTCCTTAAAGAAGCACTGCAGCCTGAGCAGAAATCTATGTCATTAGCCATGGCAGAGACCAGCACCACAGCCCAGCCAGGCCACCCATCCACATAAGGCCCGACTGGCATTGAAGTGCTTTTGTGGATGGCCTTCCCACACTACCCTAATGTCAGACAAGAGGACCATATAATTTGTTATCCAAACTGGGACAATTTCGACAGAGAAGGGAGAAACAGGGGCATACTAGGACCAGCCCTATCACATCTGCACTTCTAAGCACCCTAACTCATAGTGGAGTATGGTAAACGATAAAGGAATTTGCCCTCTAGAGCTGATCCAATTAACCCCTCTCAGCCTGGGAGGAGCAATCCTATTTAGGAGGTTAGAAGACTGAGTTTCAAGAATCACTAAAGAAATTAAAGAAAAGCAACAGTTCATAGATTCCTCCTCAAACATCTGTCATGCTGTTAGCTGCAAGAAATGTGATATGTAAGAACTCAAGAACAATATATTCATGTGTGTCTGTGTGTGTGTGTGTGTAGAGGATGGTATGAGACATGAGTACAAATTACTAGAGTGATAGAAGAGCATAAAGTGACTCCAGAATTCAGAGGAAGAATTCCACCGTTTTTACAAGGCTGATTATAGAGGAGAAGAATGATCTGGGCTTTGATAGAGTGGCAGCAACTGGGAGATGCGTAGGGCATTCCTTATGTTAAACACAGCAGATATGAGAAGGCCAAAGACTGGCTTTGGGGAAGGTTGAGCTTGATCCATGCAGAGACAGAGCTGGAGGGAAGTGCTAAAGGTCACTATGACAGGTGCTGTCACTTTTGGTTGGCATATCTGCCAGACAAGTCCTTCCTGAATCCTCTGCACACCAGGACCCATGTGTCAACACAATGAGCAAATATCACCTAAAGGGCTCACCTTAACTTTTCTTTAATAGCAAGTGGTGGGCTGTTTATTTACATTAAAGGCAGTTGACCACTGATGAGACCAATCACTCTCATAGCAGACTATATTACCATAATAGATAGTTTCAAGACATGTCAGAAATAGTGAAAATACTTGAGATGTACCTTAATCAAGAAAAGGTTCATATCCTAAAGAAGAGAAGTTATTTTTCAAAACAATCTTTGGAAAGAAAAAAGGGTCCCTGAGGTTGCAGAATTAAGCTTCCACTTGCACTATGACATGTGTGATGCCAATCATAATGTCAGTCACACCTCCCCATTCCAATTAGAATACCCCATCCCTCTCTTTAAGTGAAAAGCCCTATTCAATGACTACTTTTAAAAAGATTTTGATATATTCATAGTAATAAACCTGGTTTGCATTTCAAAAAAAAAAAAAAAAGAATACCCCATCCCTCTCACCATAGATATTGTTTGAGAGATAATCTCTGGACCAAAGTCCAGCCAATCATAATCTTTCCCAGAACTTTTCTTCCAGAATTCCCAAGCAATACACTTTCTCACTAGGAGTTCATGGTATTCTAAGCTTATTAATTTAAGTAAACAGTCAGATACCCAACCCAGCCTCAGAGAGGAAGCTTCTTTGCAACAGCAAAAAGTGAGTTCAACATGAAAAGATAAGCAGAGATAAAAGGTGGAGAGAGAGAAGAAAAGAATATTTTCTTCTTCTGCTTGAGATCCTAGATCCCAAATGTTATTTCTTTAATTCTCTTAGCGTTGCCAGAGCTGCTCTGGGTCTTTGCTCAAAATCCATCAACCCCCACATTTAGTGGGAGTGTCCTAGCTCAAAACCTGCCACGCCCCACCTCCAGCAGCAGGTAACATAAATCTTTACGTTAAAGGATCAGAGATAAGAAAGGAAGCTACAAACAGACAAACAACATAAAAACAGATGGAATCAGCTGGGACCAAGATGGCATGAATCTGACCTCCAACAGACCCTGAGTCTCTTTTCACCGGGGCTGGCCAAAAAGTTTGTTAGGGGTTTTTCGTAACATCTTATGGAAAAACCCGAACGAAAGTTTTGGCCAACCCAATACCTTGATTTTACTACATCATCATATTAAATGACACACCCACCAGTGGCCTTGACTGGACATTAAGAACCAAAAAACGGATAAAAAGTGGATGGCACCCCAATCCCTCAAAAAAGCTCTGCCTCTTCCCCAGTAAACTAATGCCTATGCCTCCCCATCATTAGCCTCACTCCTCCTCCCTTTGTCTTTACGTTTTAAAATTAAATCCCTTTCACATATAGGTGAGAAGTTGATCTGTGAACTTAGTTCCCGCTTCTCCATTCTTCGACCACCGAATAAAGCTTGTGCTGTGTTGATTTCAGCTTCTGTTTCCTTATTGGCTGCTGGAAACCAAACGGAAAAAGAACCCTCCCCCTGCCCTGCCAAAGCAAAGGGCCTCAGCCAGGCTAGGGCCTGAATCAGGTCCCTACAACCTGATTCGGTAACATTAGCTATTCCAACTGCTTTCCAAATTATGGGACCCAGTGCATCCGTACATCCCTGAATAGCCTTGATTATACGGCTGAATTTGTCTCAGAACCTTAGAGACCAAAACAAGCAGCAGGGAGCAGATAAGTCGGCGTTCTCAGAGAGCGGCCAAGATGGCGGACCCTGAGCTACCTCCTTTCACGAGCACACCAAAATCACAACTATCTGCAGAACCATTGATGAAAAAGACCAGAACCTACCAAGAAAGATTTTCTATAATGAAACATAACGACGGAACCACAAGGAGACAGGTACGAGGGGCAGACTTATGATATAATCAAGTCGCATAACCCCGGGTGGGTGACGCACAAACTGGAGAATAACCACAGTGCAGAGATTCTCCCACAGGAGTCAGGGTGCCGAGCCCCACTTTGGGCTCCCCAGCCCAGGAGTCCTGCACCGGCAAGGTGAGACCCCAAAGCATTTGGCTTTGAAGGCCAGGCAAACTTAAATTTGGGAGCCCCACAGGACGGGGTGGGGAATTAAATAGAGACTTCACTCTTAAAGGGCGCACACAAAACCTCACGTGCACCAGGACCCAGCACAAAAGCAGTAATTTGATAGGAGCCTGGGCCAGACCTACCTTCTGGTCTAGGAGAGTCTCCTGGAGAGGCGGGAGGTGGGTCGGCGGCGCAGAGCCACAGGCAGCGGCTGAGGCAGCGGCAGCGGCAGCGGCAGCGGCTGAGGCAGCGGCAGCGGCGCTCGTTCTACCACCCGGAAGTCGGTGCTGGAGGCGCAGTTAGCTCATTAGCGCCAACACCTGGCCGCAGCCAACAGCCTGCAGGTGTGCTGGGATGCCTCAGTGCAAACAGCTAACTGGGCAGGGACGCAGCCCCATCCATCAGCAGACAGGCTGCCTAAAGACTGCCTGAGTCCACAGCCTAGCCCTCCAGAGGGCCAAGACCCAGCTCCACCCACCAGTGGGCAGTCACTGGCCCTGCACTGCAGGCAGCCCTGCCCTCCAGGAAGCCTGTACAAACCTCTAGAGGAGCCCCACCCACCAGGGGCAGACACCAGACAGACACAAGAAAAACACAATCCCCCAGCCTGTCCACAGCAGGCCAGAACCTGCCCTGGGACCATGGCCCCTGGCCTTGCCCACTAACAGGCCAACACAAGCTTTGGGACACCTGGGACCCCATACCCAACTGTATCAGGAACTGCCCTGCCCCCTGCCCTTACCCCCTCCGCAGTGATCTGACACCAGCTCTGGGATCCCTGGGCCCTGCAGCAGACATCAGGACCTGGCTCTGCCTGCCAGTAATCCAGCACTAATCCCAGGACCTGGCTGCACCCACCAGTGGGGGGACAACAGCCCTGGAGTTGTCTGGACCCTGACTCCGTCCACCAGTGAGCCAGCAGTAGCCCTGGGGCCTCCTGGGTTTCTGTAGTCAGCCGCCTTCTGAACAGGTCCTTCTAACCAGCAGCCAGCCAGCAGTGTCCACACAAGGCAGAGCCTGACAACGAACCAGGCTAGGGGCCAACCAAGCCCACAAGACTGCCCACATAGTCAGCCCACCAAAACAGAAGGCCCCAAGCAGCCCTCTTAGGGGAACCCCTAGAGCATATAGCTTGAGTGACAAGAGGGGAGTGCTGGAATGCATAGAATGCCTCCTACAGAAGGCCACTTCTCCAAGGTCTAGAAAGGTAACTAACCTACCACATACATACAAATACAAATAGCAACTTAAACAAAATGAGGCAGCAGAGGAACATGTTCCAGATGAAGGAACAAGATAAAACCCCAGAAGAAGAACTAAGTGAAGTGGAGATAGGTAGTGTACCCGAGAAAGAGTTCGGAGTAATGATTGTAAAGATGATCAAAGAACTTGGGAGAAGAATGGATGCACAGAGCTAGAAGTTAGAAGTTTTTAACAGAAATTTAGAAAATATAAAAAATGACAAGTAGGACTTCCCTGGTAGCTCAGTGGTTAAGAATCTGCCTGCCAATATAGGGGACACTGGTTCGAGCCCTGGTCTGGGCAGATCCCACATGCCGCGGAGCAATTAAGCCTATGCGCCACAACTACTGATCCTGTGCTCTAGAGCCCGTGAGCCACAATTACTGAGCCTTCGTGCCACAACTACTGAAGCCTGTGCACCTTAGAGCCCGTGCTCCACAACAAGAGAAGCCATCTCAATGAGAAGCCCCCACTCGCCACAACTAGAGAAAGCCCGTGCCCAGCAACAAACACCCAATGCAGCCAAAAATAAACAAACAAATTTAAAAAACGACAAGTAGCAGTGACCATAAATGTTTTGTGATCTGTATGCTGATCTTGTCTTATACAGACTCAGGCCAACATCCCCAAAACAAGACTCATCCCATCACAGAAGATCTTCAGTTTTTTAAAAATATATCAAAAGCCCTAGAATTTCTAAAACAATCTTGATAATGAATAAAATGAGAGGAATCATTCTACCTAATTCATAAACTTACTATTCAGCTACAGTAAGCGAGACAGTGTGGTGTTGGTGGAGGGGTAGATGTATAGATCAATGGAACAGAATAGAAAGCTCAGAAATAGTCCCACACAAATATTCCCCCCAAAATTTTATAAAGGTGCAAAATTCAGTGGACGGGGGATGGTCTTTTTAACAAATGATTTTGGATCAGTTTAACATCCATAAGCAAGACGAACAAAAACTTAAATGTAATATGTAAAACTATAAATTAAAAATAGGAGGAAATCATTTCTAGGCAAAGAATTCTTAGTCTTTTTTTTGTTAATGATTTTTTAAATATTTATTTATTTATTTGGCTATGCCGGTTCTTAGTTGCAGTACACGGGATCTTCGACCTTTGTTGCAGCATGTGGGGTTCTTTAGTTGCGGCATGTGAGATCTTTAGTTGTGGCATGCAAATTCTTAGTTGCGGCATGCATGTGGGATCTAGTTCCCTAACCAGGGATCAAACCCAGACCCCCTGTGTTGGGAGCACAGAGCTTTAGCCACTGGACCACCAGGGAAGTCCCAAGAGTTCTTAGTTTGACACCAAAAGTATGACCGTTAAAAGGAAAAATTGATAAGTTGAACTGCATCAGAATTTAAAACTTTCACTATGCTAAAGACCCTATTAAAAGGATGGAAAGATAAGCTACAGAAAGAGAGAAAATCTGTGCAAGCTACATATCTGACAAAAGATTAGTATCTAAAAAAATGTAGGGACTTCCCTGGTGGTCCAGGGGTAAAGAATCTGCCTTCCAATGCAGGGGATGTGTGTTCGATCCCTGGTTGGGGAGCTAAGATCCCACATGCCATGGGGCAGCTAAGCCCAGGCGCCACAACTGCTGAGCTCGTGCACCTCAGTGAGAGAGCCCATGTGCCGCAAACTACAGAGCCCATGTGGCCTGGAGACCGCCGGCCACAACTAGACAGAGAAAACCCACATGCCACAACTAGAGAGAAGCCCGCGCGCTGCAACAAAACATCATGCATGCTGCAACTAAGACCCGACTCAGCCAAAAAAAAAAAATAATAAATAAAATAAATAAATATTTTAAAAAAAGAAATAAGCTTTCATGGGGAAAAAATGTAAAAAACTCTCAAAACTCAATAATAGAAAAAGAAACAATTAAAAAAATGGACAAAAGACATACACAAACATTTCAACAAAGAGGATATACAGATGACAGATAATCAAATGGCAAGATATTCAAGATCATTAACCATCAGAGAAATGCAAAATGGCTAAAATAGAAAAATACTGACAACGCCTAATGCTGGCAAGTATACGGAGAAACTCAATCACTAATGCATTGCTGATTGGCATGGAAAATAGTATGCTATTTCTTATGACTAAACATGGAACTACATATAACCCAGCAATTGCACTCCTGGAGACATGAAGACATGTTCATACCTTGCTGGTAGGAATGCAAAGTAGTTCAGGTACTCCAGAAGAAAGTTTGACAATTCCTTAAAAAAGAAAATATGTAACTACTATATGATCTGGTAATTGAACTCTTGGTCATTTATCCCAGGGAAATAAAAACTTCTGTTTACATAAAAACTTTTATGAATGTTCATAAAAGCTTTATTTGTAATAGCAAAAAACTGGAAACAAACCAGATGTTTTTCAATGGGTAAATGGTTAAGCAAACTGTAGTATATCCATAGCATAGAATACTAATCAGCAATAACATAGAAAAACGATACAATTCACACACCTTGGATGACTCTCTAGAGAATTATGCTGGGCCAAAAAAAAAAAAAGTGAATTCCAAAAACGCTTACTGTGTGATTCCATTCATATTAAAAATGTGAAATAATAACATTTGATAAAGGCAGAAAAGATTAGTGGTTGCCAGTTGTTGCCAGAGTGGAGAGGGTGGGAGGAAGAAAGTGGGTGTGGTCATAAAAGAGTAATAGGGGTAAACTTGTGGTGATGGAAATATTCTGTATCTTGACCTGGTATATACAACAAACCTACACATGTAATGAAACTGTCTAGAACTAAATGCACACATACACACACACACAAACACATAAATAAATACAAGTAAAACTGGGGAAATCTGAATAAGAGTGGTGGATTGTATCATGTCAGTATCCTGTTTGTGATATTATCATTTTGGAAAATGTTACCATTGGGGGAAACTGGGTAAAGGTTACATGGAATTCTCTGTACTATTTCTCACAACTGCATATGAACTTATAATTATCTCAAAATAAAAAAGTTTTCTTTTAAAAATTGATTCTACACTTATTTCTCCCTAAAGCCAACTGTAGTTGGTTCATATGGCTGTTTTCATTAAGACTGTCTTCAGGCCCACACAATAACAAGAAGAACCAACAGCCTCAGATATTTCAGATAGAATCAAAAGAGAGTAGACTGTTTAGCCTTCACTTTTTCTGCATCATGTGTGCCAAGCAGCCAAAGGGCTGGACAGAAATTATTTCCGAGGAAATTGAATGTATCCAGTTGGAGAGTGCAACTTCATCTACCCAAATGAATTCTTCTGTTTCATAGCCTTTCATCTTCTACTGATGCTGTTGCTGATGGATCAAAGTGGGAGATAAATGTAGGCTCTCTCTAAGTGCAACCTTCAAGAGACCCAGGGACCAAGGAGTGGGAGTATGGAAGAGACAAAGTCGATTTGTGCTGAAGTATCAATGATACATCCCAGCCACAGAGGCCAGCATCCAGAAGTCACACCTTTACAACACTCATGCAGCCACCTGCATTTATTCCACATATTCATATGGCCCTTATGTCAACGATGACATCCAAGACATCACTACCTGTGATAACTGTACTCATGCTGGAAGCCTGCTTTGAGACCACATCCTGACTCTAGAATGTCCTACTAGTAATGCTGATGTAGTCTGCCTAATCATTTTCATTCGGACATGCCATTATTTTGGTGGTCACAGATGCATTTACCCAGATGAACCTGGCTTAGCTGTCTATCCAGATGAATTTTACCTCCAACCGTAGCAATTCCTGTCAACCTATTTGCCAATGAAGCATCAATTGTCTAATTGCTTGCTGGGGTTCAGGTCAAGGGATTCCCATTTTCCTATCCATCACCCATTGATCAATGGACGATCTTATATTTAATTGTCTTGACCAGTGATTATGAGTGTGATAAGATTCAAATTTATTATTAGCTTCTCCCCTCTGTCTCCCACTGTGTTTTCTGTGGTCAAAATTATTTAATGAGATCTTTTTTCCCTGCAGAGCAATCATCTCTCAGAGATGTTGGGCAAGTTTAACAGACGTCTAGATTAACTTTCTTTTCCAATTGTTATTCTCTATGAAAGTGCTTTGAAACTACTTATAACACGGTATGAGTATGATTGTTTCTCTAATACAAATATGGGAATTGTTCTTACAACGAAATATTCAAATCTCTATTTCTTGTATGTCTATTTCAATAATTTCCATACTGGGCTTTCTTTCCTTTTTTCTAATTTCATATGCATTATTTTTTATTCTGCTTGAAAGTATCTTCACAAGGATTCAAGTGTCCTTCAGAGTCCTCTTTAACAAACATGGTCGAACCATCAAAATATTCCTACAAAATGTTATCAGGATATGAGTTACAGAAATACTGTGTCTTAGAGAAATATTTCCAAGAGGATGTACTGGTTAATAGATGCTCTTACTAATGCTAAATTAAGAGTTTCTTCTCTGTAAATGTTTGTTTTCTTTTATAAATATTTGAAAGTGCCCACTCTGACCACAGCACTGATGGGAAATAGGGATATAGGGATTAGATATAGAAATAAACCAAGAAAGGATCTCTCCCTTAATTAACTTGAAGTTTAATAGTGGGATAATGATCATAATTATATAATCACAATAACGTAATCATAGTGCTCAATAGCTGCACAAAGATTACCCCTACTCCTGATACTTTCCCTATGGACTGCACACGTGTGCTTGACTCATTAGCAGAAGAGAAAATTTGCTTATGGATTTTTAACTAATTCCATGCATTAAGGGAATTCACCTGACGGTCTAGTAATTATGTCTGCCAGCTCCCATGCCTGACCCATTCTCCACCCATCTTTTTTCTACTCTGGACCCACCAGAGACTGACTTTGACGAATCTACAACTCTGGGCTTTCATTCCTGTGGTTCTTTATTGGGTTCAGTTAATAGAAGGGAAGAGAAGGCACCAGCAGGAGATCAGAGGTCATGAAGAGAAAGATTTCAGGATATTTATCCCCCTCTCCCTCATCCCCAACCCATCCCCCACTCCCACTCTGCCACCCGTACACACGTAGTACTTCCTCCTTGTCTAAGTACTATGTTTCTGGCAATGGTTATGACTGCAACTAGAAATGGCAGCTCCATTCATAGTTGTTGGTCTCCCCTGAATCTAATAACTCCTTTTCCTATCCTTCCCCTTCAGGTATAGAGTGGTAATGGCTTCTTGCTGTGGTTAGTCCCTGGGTACCTCAGTATCACTTTCTGGTCTCCTAACCCTGTCCATACTTCTGTAATAGTCTCTTCAGCAAATTGTTTTCAACATCCCAGCTAAATGTGCTTTCTTTTTTTTGTTAGGACCTGATTTGTACAACTGGGATTACACCTGTATTACAAGATTGAAAAGGAAAAGTGATAAATGGCATACAGGCCAGAAGACTCCTCAGGTTCAGTGGAGTAAGACATCCTTTCCAGCTAGCAGATTAGAGAATGCTTTGTGGATGAGAGGTGATCGATAAAGGCATGGGTTAATTCTTCACTTTTCTAATGAAAGATATTGGTTCATTTTCTCTCAATCTCGCTCTCACTCACTTAGATTTGAGCTATTCAGAGAAAACCGAATATTGCTCCTGGAAAGAGCAACTATGGGGTTAGAGTTTGCCTTTCTGATGAACTTGAAAAATGTCAGCGTCTCTATGTGAGCCTGATCCGAATGTTCCTGTTGAAATATCATGAGGCCAACCCTGTTCACAGAGTGAGGTGGCAGGAGCTCAGCTGGGAAGTGTTCTGGGTTGCAGTGGAAGCATAGGGCAGAGGCAAGCCAGAGAGCCTGTGAATAGAAGCTAATTCCTTACCCTCATTTCCGTGCATCTCTGTGTTTCTCCTGGTAAACAATACACCTGGCAAATGGGATGGGGGTAGAGAGGGCCTTTTTTTTCTTTTTAAAGACCAAGGTATTTTGTTCCTACTAAGAAGTATTAAAATGATGTTTAAAAAGATTCAGCACAATAGTCAGGAATAATTGCATCATGCCAGAGAGTTATGTAGACTATTGTTCAGGACTCTTATTTTGATTTCCCGGCTCTGGCAAGCTCCAGGGCTGAGGCCCCATTCAGCACTCCAAACATAGTAACTCCACTTTTGCCTGTAGAGAAAACAAGAAGTAAAAGTCTCAGATACCTGTTCCCAGGAGACTCCTGGTTCTCCTCTTTCTCTCTCTCTCTCTCTCTATCTCTCTCTCTCTCTCTCTCTCTCTCTCCCTCCCTCTCCCCCTCCCCCTTCCTTCCTTCTGTCACCTGTTTTTCTCTCTTCCCCTCCCTTCCTCCTTCTTTTTCCATTTCCTTTCTTCCTTTCTTTTTTTACAGTCTGTTTATTTGCAGAGGGAGGAAAATTATTATAAACATTGTTGAAAATGTACCTTGGATGGTATTTAAAACTAGAATTATTTCCAAAGACATACTGGAAGAAAAAGAACAAAACAATTGAATTCCTCAATACAATTGAAAATGTTAGGGCAGCCCTAATTGGGTTTGAGCTGAAGCCCTAAGGCATCAGGGCAACTGCAGCTGGAGAAATGTTTCCCTATCATCCATTCTCAAAGTTCAAGATCCACAGCTCTGGGCGAGGTCATGTATCTAACCAGGGTGGCTCTTTTCCTTGTGTGGACCCTGCCTCTGGATTGCTTGCTCTACACATGGAGCCATTCGATCAACAAATGTGTAATAACTGCATCACCACTTCCAAGAAGTGTTGCCAAACACCCGCTTCTTAGTGGGGGTATATCTGTTACACTGTGTGTCAACCTCTACTGCAGCCTGTCTGCTTGCCTGCCTCCTTCTCTCTATCTCTGTTCACCCAGACAGCGATTGTGCTGAATCCCCCTCAGTCCTCAGTAAGAGTGCAGTGAGAGCGCAACAATCCTTGTTTAATAAAGAATTAATGAATAAAAACAAATAGAAGGATATACATGAGCAAAGTCACAGATACATTTTTCTCAATGTTTTAAACTCTTCTTTGCAGATGGAATAAACCCAGCATTCATCAAGTTTCTGCTCCTCTCTTTGACTGTAAGATCTTACCACCTTGAGAAACTCCAAGAGTTACAGAATAAAGACCCACCTCCTAAACTTGGCAATCAAGAATTCCATGACAACACCAGCCAAACTCATCATTATCAGTATGTCATCTTACCTGTGTATCAGGGGCACTTAACTCCTGCAGTTCCCTCATGGGTCAGGCTTCCCCCTCCACCTCCCTGTCATAACCCCTCCCTCAAAAAGGTCTCCCCTTCCTCTCTTTCTTAACTGGTAGCTCCTTTTTGTCTGTGGCAGTCCTGAGCCTTAGCTCAAGCACCTCCTCCCATCGACTATTCCCTGACCTTGTGATAGGCCTTCTCTGTCTCCCTGCAGCCCCCTATATTTATCATACTAGGTTGTAAATATGACCTTGCTTGCCTCTCTCCCCTCACCCTCCACTCTCCAACACACATCCACATCCACTTATAAAATGATTTGAGGTTGTTGACTTCGAGTTCCAGAACATTGCCTGGAAGGCAGTAATTGTCCAATATGCATTAACTGATTAAATGAATGACTAGCCCAGTCCGGAAAGGAGAGCAGAGATTTCTTGAAATTTCTTCTTCACTGTTGGTTTTTGCTTTATGTTCTTGTTACAACAGTAATATATGTTCATTATATTAAAAATGGTAACTGCTACACTGTGTATAATTCCCTCTCCCCTTCCATCTTTACCAATTTGGAAGACAAAACAGAACCTCTTTGTTTAAATTTGCATTTTTATTATGAGTGAGATTAAGCTCTTTTTCCCTAAAGTTTAATGGCCATCTGTATATTTTTATGGAGTAATGTACTTCTGTCTTTTACCCATTTTTATTGGAGTATTCAATCTGTTGATTATTAATATATGAAAATTCTTCTTATATAAAAAATAACTACTTGTTTCTTGTCAAATTTTCAAATATATTTTTCAAGCTTTATTCCTTTTACTTTGGTTTATTTTTGCCTAGTTTTTGAAATACAAATATTTTTAACTGCTGGTATTTGAATATATCAATATTTTAAATATGATTTCTGCCTTTGAATTTATTTACAGAAAGGTTTTCTTATTACTGTTTCACTTTTAGATTTCTTTTTTTTTAACATCTTTATTGGAGTATAATTGCTTTACAATGGTGTATTAGTTTCTGCTTTATAACAAAGTGAATCAGTTATACATATGTTCCCATATCTCTTCCCTCTTGCGTCTCCCTCAATGGTATATCTCTCCATCTGTTTGTATCGTCTTTAATTTCTTTCATCAGTGTCTATAGTTTTCTGCATACAGATCTTCCCCCCCAAATTCTTAAACATTAATGGGCATGCACAAAAATGTTTTCCTTGGTTCTCTTTGATTGAATAGAGTTGGAGGCAACCTAGATGTTTATCTCCAAAGGATAATTAAAATGTAATGGATAGGGGTTTCCCTGGTGGCGCAGTGATTGAGAGTCCACCTGCCGATGCAGGGGATGAGGGTTCGTGCCCCAGTCTGGGAGGATCCCACATGCCGTGGAGCGGCTGGGCCCATGAGCCATGGCCGCTGAGCCTGCGCATCTGGAGCCTGTGCTCCTCAGCAGGAGAGGCCACAACAGTGAGGTCCGTGTACCGCAAAAAAAAAAAAAAAAAAAAAAAAATGGATAGGAATTCCATTTCTGTCGTAGATAGAAGAAAAAAGACCAGCTATAACCTCTGTCTAAAGCAACCAGAGAAAGAGACAAATTATATGAAACAACAGTTTTAAAGACACTGGACATAGCCTATGAAAAACAGTGTTCCCCGAAGACAGGAAATAAATGAGGTTAAGTCCTACAGCTGCCCCATCTCACTACCTTAATGTTTCTGGGCCACAGTACAGGCAGGGGGAATCCAGAAGGGACTAAGCAGACTTGCTAAGTTTTAGAGACAGTGCTGACAATCCAAGGAGCTAAAGAGGGTATTGTGGACAGGACAGAGTACTCATACAGGAGATGTTCAGAGATTTTCTTGAATATTAATCAGAGTACCGACCAATATATGCATATGAGGAAATTACTAGACAGAGCTCTGGACATGTGTAACAAACTATAGAAGTAAGACTCAAAAGGATCAAACTGTTTTGAAATAGCTAAATAGCATCACAGAAAATAACTAAAGATTTTAGAAATGCAAAAATACCCAGTATCAACAAGAAAAAATTCATAATATGTGGCCTTCAGTCAAAGATTAGCAGAAATATAACCTATGACCCATAATAAAAAAATCAATTAATTGAAACTGATGCAGAGCTAATAAAGATATTAGAATCAGAAGACAAGGACATTATAATAATTACTATGACTATATTGTATATGTTCAAAAATTTAAGTAAAGAGGTAGAAGATATTAAAAAGATATGGATGAAATTTCTGGAGATAAAAAACTGCAATAAAAATATATACTGGTTGGGATAATTCGTTGATGAGACAGGGCAAAAAAAAAAAAGGTTAATGAACTTGATCTAGTAACAGAAACTACCCAAAGGAAAACACAAGAGGGAAAAAAGAATCCAAAAGATGAAAAGAATGTCAGTGAGTTGTGGGATAACTTTAAACAGCCTAAAATGCATATGATTAGAGTCTCAAAGGAGAGGGAGAGGTGGACCAAAAAATATTTGAATAACTAATGGGTGAAATTTCCCCAAATTTGATGAAACCACAGGAAATAGTAACAGCATTTATGACTATACCTAAGATATAAGATTACATATAATGTATAAGATTTTGTTCACCTTACCTAAATCTCTTTTAAAAATTATTACCAATACAGTAACAACAATGACATATTATGAGGTTTGTTACCTAGGTATAAATAAAATGTATGACACCAATAGCCTAAAGACAAGGAAGAGGGAAATGAAAATATACTGTTAGAAGATTCCTAGCCTCTTGGCTGAGACCAGCAAACCCTCACTCTTCAGTGAGTTTCCCAAGTAACTGGTTTGTCTCTCTGGATTTCGTGTTCTCTAGGATTCTGCCCAACAATGTATCAGTAACATGTTAGCTCTAGAAGAGGCCCACGTACCGCAAAAAAAAAAATGTATGTTGATGGTATTGAACTTAGTTTGTTTTCCTTTTTTTTTTTTTTTTTTTTTTTTCAGTACCCGGGCCCCCCCCTTTTGTGGCCTC
>NW_020172724.1:3646795-3664174 GCF_003031525.2 Neophocaena asiaeorientalis asiaeorientalis
TGGGCCTCTCACTGTTGTGGCCTCTCCCGTTGCAGAGCACAGGCTCCGGACGTGCAGGCTCAGCGGCCATGGCTCACGGGCCCAGCCGCTCCGCGGCATGTGGGATCCTCCCGGACCGGGGCACAAACCCATGTCCCCTGCATCGGCAGGCAGACTCTCAAGCTCTGTGCCACCAGGGAATCCCATAACTTTTAACATTTTTATTGTGAGCTACTTTCTATCCTTTTTTTCTTTTCTTTCTGTGAATATTCTTTTGTAGCATAGAGTTTGAAATTGTCCTGCCAGGGAGTATTTTGTGTATCCTTCAGCAAGAAACCCCTGTAATATCACACATTTAGAATCAATGTTCATTTTACTTTCTAAATATTTGGAATCCAAGGTATGTTGGAGGTAAATATGAACCACAAACTGAGAGGCGGCTTAGGTTCATGGGAATTTTCTTAACTTATATTCCAGACAAAAAGCAAAAGAACAAAATATTTCCCTGGCACTTTCTGTGATTTTTCTTTTGTGGTTCTCCCTTCAACTTGGGATAGAACACTTACAGGATTAAGTCTCTCATTTTGGGAGTCTCAGTTCTGAACTTCCATACCTCTGGACCAAAGTCTTCCCTCAATGTCCCTATAGGCATAAACCCCCATTCATTAAGCCAGAATATTTCAACTTGAGCACTACTGACTTTGAGGCCACGTGATTCCTTTTTCTGGGTGGCTTTTCTTATGCAGTGTGGGATGGTTGCAGAATTTCTAGCTTCTACCCACTAGATGCTATTAACACTGCCCACACCACAGCACGCTCACAGTTGTGGCAACCAAAAAATGTCTCCAAATATTGTCAAATGTCTCCAGGCAGGGAGTGGACAAGAATGGGGAGTGGGTGGCAAAATTATCGCATTTGAGGACCACTGCTTTAGGTTATTCATCACAATCCCTCCCAAACGCCAGCTCCTCCCTCCATCAAAGAAGAGCAGCAACACTTCCTCACACAATTATTTCAGTGTTTTTCAGTCACTCTTCTCTCTTTCTCCTGGCACCTGAGAAATTCTCTTTCAATCTAATAATCTCAGTTACACGTTTAAATTATGTATGTTTAAATTTAGGGGGAAAAAATTTAGTGTGTGTTTCTATATGTTTCCAGTGAAAGGGCTTTTTGGTTATTTTAGTATGGATTATTTGGCTTGGGTTATTTTGGTACACATTTATTATTTAGTTTTGGGTTACTTTAGTACATGCTCCCAGTGAAAGGGCTTTTTGGTTATTTTAGTATGGGTTATTTGGCTTGGGTTATTTTGGTACACATTTATTATTTAGTTTTGGGTTACTTTAGTACATGCTCCCAGTGAAAGGGTTTTTGTGTCATTTTAGTATGGGTTATTTGGCTTGGGTTATTTTGGTACACATTTATTATTTAGTTTTGGGTTACTTTAGTACATGCTCCCAGTGAAAGGGCTTTTTGGTTATTTTAGTATGGGTTATTTGGCTTGGGTTATTTTGGTACACATTTATTATTTAGTTTTGGGTTACTTTAGTACATGCTCCCAGTGAAAGGGTTTTTGTGTCATTTTAGTATGGGTTATTTGGCTTGGGTTATTTTGGTACACATTTATTATTTAGTTTTGGGTTACTTTAGTACATGCTCCCAGTGAAAGGGCTTTTTGGTTATTTTAGTATGGGTTATTTGGCTTGGGTTATTTTGGTACACATTTATTATTTAGTTTTGGGTTACTTTAGTACATGCTCCCAGTGAAAGGGCTTTTTGGTTATTTTAGTATGGGTTATTTGGCTTGGGTTATTTTGGTACACATTTATTATTTAGTTTTGGGTTACTTTAGTACATGCTCCCAGTGAAAGGGTTTTTGTGTCATTTTAGTATGGGTTATTTGGCTTGGGTTATTTTGGTACACATTTATTATTTAGTTTTGGGTTACTTTAGTACATGCTCCCAGTGAAAGGGTTTTTGTGTCATTTTAGTATGGGTTATTTGGCTTGGGTTATTTTAGTATGATACTGCATAGGCAGAAGAAATTCCCTGACTCTTCAGAGGGTTAAGCTATTGCTGAAACCTGCTCTTCAAAACCCTGGAAAAGTGATTTCCAATAACCTAATCAAATAATAGTCAAACAGCTGTTTTAAGCCTTGGGAATATCCGAAACATCAACTATCAGATGTTACTGTGAACGCCAATAAGTTATTGAGATTCTACCGTACGTAGAGGATGACTTTGCATAATTTAACAATCTCTAATAAATAGGCTGTGTATGTTCATGTTCATTTGTTATCATTCCTAAAAATTACTACCAGGAATGTCCGACAGACATTGTCTGAGATGGTTTATACAATTACTAGAACTCTAAAAGATGTAACCTATACAAAAAGAGTTAAAATGCTACTTTTATTCTTATAATGTATTTCTTTAAGTAGCAAAATAGCCCAACATAAATTCTTGGGTGGTTAGTAAATAATTTGTTGTATGAAAAGATCATTGATTTGGAGTCAGAAATCCTAGATTAAATCCTGACTTTCAAATTGTGTGTTATGAGAAAAATTTTCCCAATTTCTCTTACTTTCAGTTTCTTTGTCTTAAGTATTACAATTACAATAATTCTTAAGAATTACAATATTAAGATTACAATAATTACGTGTTACTCAAGGGTTTTACTCTAAATTTTTTTTTTTTACCTATTTATTTTTGGCCGCATTGGGTCTTCATTGCTGTGGGCGGGCTTTCTCTAGTTGTGGCGAGCAGGGCTACTCTTCGTTGCGGTGCGCAGGCTTCTCACTGCGGTGGCTTCTCCTGTTGCAGAGCACGGGCTCTAGGTGCGTGGGCTTCAGTAGTTGTGGCACGTGGGCTCAGTAGCTGTGGCTCGCGTTCTCTAGAGCACAGGCTCAGTAGTTGTGTCACAGGGGCTTAGTTGCTCCATGGCACATGGGATCTTCCTGGACCAGGGCTCAAACCCGTGTCCCCTGCATTGGCAGGCAGATTCTTAACCACTGCGCCACCAGGGAAGTCTCTACTCTAGATTTAATGCGATAAAAATTGTATATTTTTTTTCTGAAATAGCTATCCAATCATAAGATATCACATAATTATTAGATACATCTATGGAGAATATTAAGATTTTCCCAAATTAAAAATGCAAATAATGGACAAAATAAAAATTAAGATTTATAAAATGTACGTTTCAAATTCCTAACACCAGGGTTTGCTGCCTCTATCCAGGAGAGAACTAGCTAGTCAAGGATCCAGTCATATATAGAATATATGCTACCTTTTCTTAAAGTTCTCTGAGGTGAACTTAGTCCAACTACAGAAATACGAGGCTTTAAATATTTGGTTTTTTCCAGATGTATATGGCCAAATTCCTTTAAAAGACCACTGCTATTTTGGAATTCTGTTGTAAACCTAATTTCAATTACTTTGACATGATTCTGGTTTGCACTGCTAAAATATTTCAGGATAATTATAGAAACATTATACCCTATTATTTGTCAGGAGGGAAAAAAATTTATCAGGCTGTCTCATTTTTCAGATTACTTGTAGATCAGGCAGTGACTGCAAGGAGGGAGCATGAATTATCTGCAAATTGCTTTGAATTAGTTGTTTCAACAGCATCTCCGTTAAAAATAAGTGGCTTTTCAGCTAAGCTTCTGTCTGCATTTTTGTTTACTATGCAGCAACTTTACATCGCTACTGAATTATAGAAGAGAAACCCATCTTTACTGACACTGTGTGTGTACATACAGATACATACAAACACATAAAGAATATACATATATATATACATATACACACATATATACTGATACATCTGGAATATATATATGGATTTCTGACAAGAGTGAGAATGTATGATGAGGGATAACGTATTAACTCTAACATCCTTGAAAGTGATAACCATTTTTTCCATATGGGATAGTCTTTTATGGTGAGCAAAATTGTGAATATAATAGTGACAACAAGGTAACGTGATGTAAGTGGAAGAAGCACTGGCTTGAAAATCAGAAGAGCTATTGGAGAATGGTAGTGGAGGAAAGGGCAGGGGAGATGTGATGGATAAGAGAAAGCTGTGAGTTCCCCCTAAGCGTGAGGTTGGTGTGTGCAGGTGACTCTCCTCTGCATTTTTTCTTTTTTTTCCTCTTACCCTTATCCATGGGCAGTTAGAGGAAGGCTGTTCCTCCAGAGAGGACAATAAAATATCAAAGAGAAAAGAAGACCTTCCCTGTATTATTCCAGTCCTTTAAATTATTTCTTAATGGCCATCTGGGGAAAATGGCATAGGCAGTAGTTCATACTAGGCAAGCAGTTACTAACCTCTCACTTTCCCATTTCTAATCACACTTAACCATATATCCAGCTAAAATTACCAGTATGGAGTATGAAATGTGTATCAAATGACAACATATAGTGCCAGTGATGTCAAATGAGCCAAATTTCTCAATTTTTCTGCAAAAACATACTTTGAACTTATTATCAATTTAACAATTTGGTGCCACAGAGTAAGTAAGTTCTAACAAAGTGATTATACCCTCATCTGAATCCTGAAACATTTTAAAAAGCATTTTTCAGCTTGTGTTATCCTCCCACTCTCCTAGCTGTGGGAAAGCTTATTTCTGGTTAAGCCTCTTCACACTACCTGGTGTGTCACAGAAATGAATGTTGCTCCTTTAACATGTTAAGATGAATTACTCCTACCCAAATTTCTTAATTTTTGTCTTTTTACAAAGTTCCATGGAACTATAAGAAAAATTTAGTATACCAAGTTACCACCACCATTATTCAGACAGTGCAATGAGAATCCCAAAATAAATGGGATCACTGAAGCAGTTTATAATCTGCAGTACAAATTCCATCATAAAGTGGGAACATCAAAAAAAGGAAAACACAATATTGCCACGTCTGAATTCATTGCTGCATACCACAGAGCATGGTGTTATCTGGGGAAATAGGGTAGGCAGGGGAAACATAAGGAGGAACAACGGACGTTTTTGTGTTTTCAGTTTTTTGTATCTCCAAGATCTGTTCATTCATTCTAATTGTCTAGAATCTACCTACTGTGAACTGACAGAAATCTGCATAAATAGTACATTGAGAAGTGTTAGTTATCTATTGCTGGGTAATAAACTACATCAAAATTTGTGGCTTAAAGCAACAACGTGTTATTTTCTCTCAGGTTCTGTGGGTTGACTGAGCTCGGGCGGCAGCTTTCACTTGAGTTATCTATTGAGACTTCAGTGAGATGGTGGCTGGGGCTGCCGTCATCTGAACGCTTGACTGAGGTGGATGAAGACGTGGCTCGCCCAGGACAGGTAGTCAAACGCTGGCTATTGGCTTGGAGCTGAACTGGGGTTGTTAACCAGAGGACCACATGTGGCCCCTTCCTGTGGCTTGGACTTCTCACAGGATGGTGGCTGTATCCAAGAAGAACTGTCCCCAAATCAAGCATTGTAAGAGGCTTAGGAAGAAGCTGTAAAGCCTTTTCTGACCCTACCTTAGAACTATAATAACAGCACTTTTTAAAATTAGAATCAGTCATGCGAATCACTGAGGTATCTCTGATTTAAGGGGAGATGAACTAGATTCCAGCTCCTAAGGTGACAAGCAGCATGCACAAAAACGTAGGGAAGAAATTGATGGCAGCCATCTTTGCAGACTCGCTGCAAGAGGTTAATTATGATTCTATGGCTTCCATACCTCGGGGAAATAATTTTTATAAATAATGCAAACAGACTGACCCTTCTTTGTGAATGACAAAGTAAATATCAGGCACAATTTTTAAATGGTGGTAGCTCCCAATCCCCAGGTAATTCCTGAATTTCCCTTCCTCCCATTAACACTCAAGCTACATATCTAATATCACTTGATCTCTCCTTCCACTGTGCCAAATATACTTACTGACCACCAAATCCTTCCTTTAGTTCCTTGCATTTCTACCATCCTAACAGTAAAGCGAGTGGCCTATGTTTAAGGATAAAACCTACATTCCCTACACCAAATTTATAACAGGCAAAGCTCCAAGAAATTTCATGGTCTTGCTTTCCTGAAACACAAGCTCAAGCTGCCTTCTTTTTATTTCTCTAACACAGCAGGATTCAATAGCTCTTTTAGCCCTCAAGCCATTGCTGTTGAAAGTTGAACAAATGAAGGAATAAATGGGCTTTCAAATCCCTCTAAGAAACAGTATAGCCCTCTTCTTACATAGGCTTCTCCCCAAATCTTTGTCCTTCCTCCATGTTTAATTTCCCTGTACCTTGAATAGACTTTGTTATTGGTTGAAATATCTTTCTTCAGGTTCTGATCCCATTTCAATTGAAATAACGCCTCAGATCATAAGGCCAGCCTAATGATACAGTGAAAATCACCTGAGACTTTCATGAACACCGTCCCACACACTGATATTTGCTCTCCTAAAGGCGATATATTGTTAAGTGGAGTCAGGTGAGGCCCTAGACAATAACTTCTATTCCCACAGATGTCAGATTATATCCAATAGATGCAAAAGGACCTTGGCTGAGTAGTGGCCCCTATACACAGAGGATTTAAATAAGATTCCTCTGCATTCCAGAGCAAATCCCCCAAACATATTTTGATGAATAGATTTCCACACAATCTGGAATTTTCAGAGGTTCTCAGGATAGAACTCTTCCTATGATAAGTTGATACTTAAAATTTAAGAATGTGAATAAATATGCTCAGGTTTATGAAATAAATGCTTATTTTTACCACCACCAGACTTAAGCAGAAATCTTGACTGAGATTTTTTCTTAATATAGGTGGTATAGCTATTCAAATCATAGTCTAAGTAAAATGAGATCTTAAAAGAACTTGAGATCCTAGGAAACTTGAGACCGTGTCACCATCCTATTATACAGCTCTTCACCTGTGCAAATAGAACCATAAACATATGACTTCATAAGGCACTTAATAAAATATTATAGGCAGAGAATTTCCCCTTGAATAAAGATACAATCAATAAATAAATTCTTCAAATCAAGAACACAATATCAAAAGAGCTGAGGTAGGAAGAAATTCTTGAACTTTTTCCTAAGGTTGCCTCTAATACTCAGGATATGAATGTGAAAACCGAAACTCCAAAACTAGCTACCTACTCCTACCCTACGCAACACACACAGCTTAACATCTACATTATAATCTATATTAGCAGGATGTTACTATTCCATTTATTCCATTATTTTCATTAGCATAATTTTACCATTCCAGGAAACTTTTGTGCAGGCAAATAACTTCATTCTTCATTATAAGCCTTTCTGCAAACTTTAGAATTTCCTCTCAGAAGGAAGTATCCACAGATACTTTAGGTCTTCAGATGTTTTGAATTCCTCACCTCAAAATCTTCAGCTTGCTATTTCCAGCAGTTCTAAACTGTTATAGCATGATCTTTTCCCAATCCCAATCTAGTCCTCTCATTGAAAGACTCAGTATAAACTAAACTTATTTTCAACAAATTTGTCCTGCCGTTTCTCCTCTGAGAACTACAGAGCTCTGTGGAGGTGGTGTTTTCCTTCACTGAGGTAAGTAATTCATTCAGTTTGCTTTATCAACATGTTGGGTTGGTGATGTTTAGAGCATTAGCATTCAATGGAAGGTAGTGCTCAGACCCCTGAAAACTAACCTGTCAAACTAGAGGGGAGTAAAGTTGGGGTGGGCATGCAAATATGGCAGAAGGAGGTCAAAAATGTGGCTGCTATATTCTCCTCTATCCCAGCCCCATAAAGGATGTGTTCAAAGGGATCCTATACTTCCTGAAATATGGAGGTCAGATCCTGGCTTTGGGGCTTTTTAAAACCCCCTAAGTCCTCTAGATTTTGCAGACCGGCAATGTCTGGGAACTCATCTTCCCTGGTGTTTCCAGGTGATGACAAACTGAAATTATAATGGAGTGATGGCAGTTCAGGCATACAGAAACGGGCTTGGGCGGCCATTGACGATCTGGTCTCAGATTCATCTTTGTATCACTGAGAACTTGAACTTTCTTTGAACTGTACCAAGGATACCACCAGCCATATTCAGAACAGTTCCCACCTGCAACCTTATGGTCTCAAGGTCTCTCCTTGTAACTATGCAACCATTTCAGACCCTAACCAACCCTAACTTAACAAACATCCTTACTTCTCGCCAGCTCCAATTATAATTCTTGATAAACAACTCATGTAACTGACTGTAACTTTGCTTTTTTTTTTTTGGCTGTGCTGGGTCCTAGTTGAGGCACATGGGATCTTCGTTGCAGCATGCGGGATATTTAGTTGTGGCATGCGGGCTCTTAGTTGTGGCATGTGGGATCTAGTTCCCTGACAGGGATCAAACCCGGGCCCCCTTCATTGGGAGCGTGGGGTCTTATCCACTGGACCACCAGGGAAGTCCCAACCTTATGCTTTTTGCCTTTATAAGCTTCCCCTATTTTGTAGTTGGGTGGAACACAATCCAAGTGCTTCTCGAACCTATGTCTCCTGGGCTGCAGGCTGCAGTCCTAATAAACCCCAAATAGGCATCTTTGTATTTCAATCAGGTCTCCATTTCTGAGATTTTGGTTAATACAGGTCATTGCAGATACACACACACACACATACACACACACACACACACACACACACACACACACACACACACACACATGGGGTGGGACAGGGAAGGTGGGGCAGGGAAGGCGGGGCAAGCATAGGTTGTTCCTGTTCTTATTCCCCCACTCACCTTGAAACAAGACAAACACTTGGCACAACTCAAAAACTGATTCAAACCCTTAACACATTAAAATTTGGATATTTTACTGAAGATTTATCCCATGGGTAGATGGGGAAGAAAAGGTATAACACACAGCACAGACTTAAAATCCTTATTAGACGTATTCATTCTTTCATCCTCAAAGTTCTTAACATGAGCAAACCACACCTTCTCTCTTTTCTGTCCCATTTAATATATAAACCTTCTAGCCCTTCCTACCTCTTAGCAAAACAAAAGCCTGCAATTAACTAAAACCCTCCTCACTTGGAATGCAATGTATGGCAGAACCTACACGTACTCCAGCCAGAGCAAAAGGGGAGGTCTCACCTCAGAAGAGTTTATCACAGAATTTACCCCAAATTTCACATACACATTCCATTTATATAATATTCAAGTTGCTAGGCCTCTACAATTGAACTTTGACTAAATCCAAAATATATGTGTACTGAAAACTGAAGCAATATTCGAGCAGAGAAAGAAGTTTTTAATCAAGGAGAAGTAGCAGGAGGCTGTGGACAAATATTCAGTGACCTGGAAAATTAAAATGAGGATTAATTTCAACCAACAGCCTTGTGTGTGTGTGTGCGTGTGTGTGTGTGTATGAGAGAGAGAGAAAGAGATTTATTTTAATTTGTGAAAAGCTAAATATCTTTGCAGTAGTTTCTGAGGTAATTTGCTTGTTTGTTCTGCCACGTGAGAAAATGACTGTTACGTGATTTGCATTTAGGGCATAAAATTGAACATTGAATAAAGATAATAATAGATATATACATGTATGAGGGACATCTACATTAACATTTAAAATGTATGATTTTTTGATGTGTCCCTAAATTTTGATGTGTTATTTAAATGAGAAAGACCACTGGAATTTAGAGTAATTTGGGAAGGGGAAAAACCATTTGGTGAAGGGGATAAATCTCTGGGTTTAGAGAAGAAACAAGGTGTAATATTAGCTCTTTCACTGACTAGTTGCATAACTTTGGCCTAATCTCATCCCCAGTTAATACCTCTGGCTTTTTTTCCCATCAAAATGAAGAGGTTGAGTTAAGATAAGGCTTTAGCCCTATTCTACCTACGGACATCCTGGGTTTATAATTGTTTTAGAAAGCATGGCTGTGGCCAAAATTCACATGAGTTTTATACAAAAAGGTAATCACAGTGTTTGAGAGGCATTGATTTAGGAGTGGCTTGACAATAATTTGGTTGGTTTTCCGTTACTGTTGCTGCTGCTGTTGCAGCTATTGTTCTGGGAAAGCAAATTTTCTTTGCTGATCGTCACTGTTCTGAGGTGTATGCATCAAATAATAGGCAGTTTTCAAGCCTCTTTGACAGGTGCAATTACATGCGCCCAGACGCCCACACGAATAAGCCTGATGAAGTCAGACATCTGTTTTCCTACACATGCTGCTCTCATCCCACTAGCACCTCATGATATTCTTCTCCCTAGTGAAGAGTGAGAAATGGTGAGCTCTCAGGAATTAATCCTGAATCGGTCCTCAAGCAGACGAGCCAACTACCATGGCCACAGGCAGTCACAGAGACATGGAAGGACCACTGTATCTTGTATCCTGTATCTCACAGAGGAGATACAAGTAGGACAGTGCTAGGCCAGTCAAACTACAGGGAGGAATTGCTGGATATTACCTCCAGAACTTACCCTAAAAATCTGAATTACCTGCCTGTGTTTATCAAAGACATTCTACCTAGTGCAGGAAGGCTTAAGGCTTTAAACAAAAGTGAAATCGTCGCTACAGTGGGCTTTCACGAGCAATGGAGACAGTAAAGAACCCCAAATCATGAGTTCCAAGAGAGGCTGACCACAAGGAGTGGGAGAGCTAGTTGACCATGAGAAAATAAACCTGCAGAGAAAGCATTAACCCTTTGCTCTTGACACTCAGCTTTGTTCCCCTTAGAATTGCAGCCCAGTGACTGGCCTTGTCCTGGGCTCCGGCCATTCTCATGGAAGAGATGGGGAGTGGAAGGCATTACTGTTGCACAATCTGAGACAATGAGGACCACAAGAGGCTTGTTAACACAAGGGTTGGATTATGCTTTCACTAGATATTAATATCATCCATTTCATAATTATTTCTACTGTTTTGAACAAAATGGAACATAAATATTCCTTGCTTATTATATCTGATTTGTACACTGTTGGTATATATCTAACAATGAATTGTATATGCAATCATATCCCCCCAATACCTAATTAATAACGTCATCCCTTTGGTGGGTTTTGAAGCTCCCAAAATGGAAATTTTGCTTCTTTTCTTCTCTTTCTCATAACCAAAATATTGGCTATGACAATATTTACTATCATCTAAAGTATTACATTGGCTACATTCTACATGATAAGCTGACAGTAATATTTAAAGAGATAATTCTATATAAATGGATGATTCACAGGAGGTTTCTGTTTGAATCCTCTATAGTACATGTCTTCTAGAGTGTGATTTTAATTCATTATTTTATTCAACAATTGTGCGATATGTTTCATGGTAGCTGTTATGTAGGCAGTACTAAACAGAGTTGCTATTCCCCTACCGTCATGACATGTACTGACTATTGGGATAAATGTTTATTTTAAAGATCATTACACACAAATGAATATATAATTTTAATTTTGGCTATGTGTGTAATTGTCATCCAGTATTTAATATTAATCAACCCTTATGGAGTGCATTCTAGATGTCAAGCACTGAGGAAACAAAGGTAATAAAACCCAGACCAGCCTTCAGCAGTCTTACGGCCCAACTGGAGATGGAGAGTCACATATTTACATTGTTGAAAGCATAGTAGAGCAGAAATATTGGAGACATCCAAAGACGTTGGTCGTATTTGTTTCTGAGAGGCTGGGCTATTATTGTGTCTTCTGTCTAGCTTATTGCGTATTCTTCATTTTCTATATTCCACAATTCTTGATTGAAGTATAATAACTATTTGAGGATCCATGATTGCAGTGGTCAAATAAATGGTGACATTAATAAGCAGTGTATGACATCAGTTATGGGAAAGAGTCAATGGCTGAAGTGTAATAGAAAAAAGGATGAGGACTTCCCTGGTGGTCCAGTGGCTAAGACTCCACGCTCCCAATGCAGGGGGCCTGGGTTCGGTCCCTGGTCAGGGAACTAGATACCACAGGCTGCAACTAAAGATCCCGCATGCCACAACTAACACCTGGTGCAGCCAAATAAATAAAGAAATATTTTTTTAAAAAAAGAAAAAAGAGGATGTAAAATTTGGCAAAAATGATACGTAAGTTACTAAAAGACAAGTTGGTATATCTTGATTGAACAATATGATCAAGAAGGCAGAGAGGAGGAAAGCATATTCCAAACATGGGGCTCAGCATGTGAATAAGACCTGAGAATGGAATTTTAATGGTAGGATCTAGAATGCCTTCAATATGAGTTTCAAGTTTATGAAAGAGAGCAACTGGATTTGAGCAAGGGAAGGTAGACTGTGGCTAGCTCATGGAGGGCCCCCCAAAACTGTAATTATTTAAACAGTGGAGAATCATTAGGGTTTGAAGAAATTGATTCTAATTACTATTTAGGTAATTCTAGCAATAAAGAATAGAATAGAATAGAAGAAGGGGATGAGCTGGGTTTGGGCGCAGCTACTGGATACTGCAGGTGTAATTGCTCTGAGTTCTTGTGAGGAGATCTCAATAGAGTAGCAGTGCTAAAATTAAGAAGGAAGGAATAGATGCGACAGTTGTGATTCAGAAATAGCTGATAGAAATTACTAACTACTTAAGTATGTTGAGGATGTGAGAAAAAAGTCAACAGTGACTTTAATACATCAAGCTTGAGTGACAGGGACAGTGCTGTATCTTAGAACAGAGTTCAGAGGATTAGACAAGTTGGAAGAAAGAGAATGAGTTCTTTTTTAGGTCTATTTTGAAAGTGAAGCTATAGCAGTGATGGCCAGGGATACAGTACCTTTTGATTCTCAGGAAAGAAGTGAGAGTAGTATATTTAGATTTGAAAGAATATAATCATGTTGGTGGTAATTTGATAATTAAGCTCTTTTTTGGGAAACTTTCATCTTTGTATCCCATAGCTTTTAATACAATTCTTAAACATGTTAGCAATGTAATATGATTACCTAGTGAAAAAAATTAATAGATGCCTGAAAGCTCACAGGAAGAGTGTATAGACTTCTATAAGCAGAGAATTGAAAATTGATTTCTGGTGGAGGTATATATTTGTGGGGTAGGGACCAGACCAGAAGCCTAGAAGAAGTACATCAAAAGACGGTAGGAGAACTAAATCATCAGAGAAATGCAAATCAAAACTACAATGAGGTATCACCTCACACCGGTCAAAGGAGTGTAAAGTAAAGAGAGGGTACAGCTAAGGAAGCTAAGCTAAGGGAGTAAAAAATACTAAGGGAAAAAATGTGGAAAATAAAGAACTCCATAGAGATCAAAGAGAAAGAGAATAGAAACTAGATCATAGTTTTAGCGTAAAGGAGCCTTTTGTGGCCACGTAAAAAGCTGGTGATTTTAATGAGAGAAAACTATTGGAAGCTGGATTGTAAAGGAATTTGAGAATGAGTAAATTCTGAGAATGCAGAGACAGTCAGGAGGAAAACTTCCTGATTCAGAAGTCTAGGGTGAAAGAAAACAGAGATAGTAATGATGATTGCTCCAAGTAGTATGAGGGTTGAGGGGAAAATATGTATGAAGTTAGAGATTTCAGCATAAAAACAGAAAGAAAGCAGGATAGCTCTTAAGACATTTTTTCACTCTTCAGTTTATTTAAACCTAGTGGTTCTCTGCCTTATTATGCTGTATATCTCATTACATTACCATCATTAGTTAGTTTTTTTAATTTAAAGAAATTTTATTTTATTTATTTATTTTTGGCCGTGTTGGGTCTTCTTTGCTGCACGCAGTCTTTCTCTACTTGCGGCGAGCGGGGGCTAGTGTTCATTGCGGTGCTCAGGCTTCTCACCGCGGTGGCTTCTCTTGTTGTGGAGCATGGGCTCTAGGCACACCGGCTTCAGTAGTTGTGACGCGTGGGCTCAGCAGTTGTGGCTTGTGGGTTCTAGAGTGCAGGATCAGCAGTTTTGGTGCACAGGCTTAGTTGCTCCGCGGCATGTGGGATCTTCCCGCACTGGGGATCGAAACCATGTTCCCTGCATTGGCAGGCAGATTCTCATCCACTGCACCACCAGGGAAGCCTCTCCATCATTAGTTATTAATGAAAACAGCAAATGCACTGACTTTCCTTCTGCTAATTCTACTGATCCTGTAATCTGCTTGAAGTGTTAAACTGATTCACTCTAATTCCATGGGATGGATTATACTGGAAGAGAATAAACTGATTAGTTAAAGAAAGAGAAAGACCTGGAAAACTGAATAACGAACACATTTTTTCTTTTTACTCAGTAATATCTGGTTAGCTGTAACTGATGCTTGTTGTGCAAAAGATCTCGAAATCCTGCTTTATTAACTTTAATGGGATTAGTGGAATTGGTAAGCGTTATTTAAGGTTTTGCCTCATTTACTGTGACTTAGAAACAAGATGTGCATTGGACAAATCCTAAGCACTTTACCAGTGGCACTGCCATATAAGGCAAATACAGCTAGCCAGTTCTCACACTGTGATATTTAATAAGTTTTCCCTGATAGGTGTGTGTGCTTTATGTATGTGGATAATATGTGTGTATGATAAGGGCATTTTGAAAATTGCAAAGCACTTTAAAAAATGTTTTTACTTTATTCACTATAAGTCATATTGTACAGATGAACTACTTGATCAAAACTATTGCACTAGTTGGTTGATGCTTAGATGTTTTTTCTTCAGTATATGAAACTCTTTGAATAAATGAATCAACAAATTTTACAGAAGAAGGTTTTAAGTCTGAGGTTCCCAAGCAAGGCCTATTAAACTAGGAAGCAATCTTGGAAATAATAATAACAATAATGTTATAACACCTTATAATTTTAAAATAATTTGATAGTTACATCTTTTCTATACCCATGATCTACAAAATGAAAATGAAGCTGACATAGATAAAATACCTTATTATTATAGCATCAAGGAAATACAAAACAACACTAATCACCTACTGCAACTATGCAACTTTATATATTTATTCAAGACTGATTTGTAAGGAGGCAAAAGCAGTGCTCTTATCTTACTGGCTTTTCTTCATCTGCAAAAGTATAGGGAAGGAATAAGATGAGTCAAAGAAATTAAGAGATATTGGAAATGACTTCTCAAACTAAAAAATAAAGTCAGGTCTTATATTTACATATTAATGACTCTACAAGTAGTCTACATTTTTATTAGACATATACTTCAAAATGGTGAGTCAGACTGTGGAAATCAATAATTATCCTGTAACTATCACACAAACAGTATGGAAATCAGTCCTAAATCTCTGGAAAACACTACACTCACATTCTATATTTGTGTTATGAACACCCATGAACCTGTTAACCACTTGAAAGTTTGCAGAGTGCTTTTATCCACAGTCACCTTCAACAGAGACTCTATGGGATGGAGGTTAATTTGACCATTTCCAAACTGGAAGCAGATTCTAAGAGAGGTCACATGACTTTCCCATGGTCGCACACAGGCTGAGTGGTAGAAATAGGATTCCTGGTTGGGCCACAGGGTTCCCAAGCCAAGGCTCTCAGAGGCCCTGAATAATGGGATGAGAAGATTCTAGAGAGCATAATGATACGAATTCAAGTCTTAATTCCATCACCTGATGGGTGACCACGCATGCTTTACTATAAGTGTTGTTAAGCTCTTTACAGGTTCCTTGCTGTAGGGCTTTACTGAGGATTAAATGAGATAATGTTTATGAAAGCACTCTTTAATATTAAAATTCTATAGAAATGTTATGAGTTGTGATGTATTTGCCAAATGGAAGCTGAGCTGATATTTGGAATGGCCTTGTGGGAATGTTTTCAATGGGGAAAGAAATTGCCTGTGAAACAGTTCTAATCACGAATGCAAATCCTGCTGGCAAATGTGGCAGATCCTGGGAAAGGCACATCCAGATATTGTCTTTTTATCCCTCAAATGTCCCTGTGACTAAGGAAGTGGAGCAGCTGCTGCTATTACTATCACTGTTAGGATCATTATTCTCAGATTATTGATGGGAAAACCAAGAACAAGATAGTGTGTGTGTGTGTGTCTGTCTGTGTGTCTGTGTGTGTCTGTGTGTAAGCCTGGCACATAGAAAACACTCAATAAATGGTGCTATTATTGCTGCTACTCTTTTTATGCTAGTCTATGCAAAGAGGTCAAATTTTAGCTCTTCAAAGGTAATGTCGACGTTTGAGTAGATGCCTTTGATACCAAATGACATTGTGGCAGAGAGATCTTTGGTTTAATTTGGCAATGTAAGTCACTGAATAAGCAGAATTACCCATAAATGTGACATGATAAAGAGGCAATAACAGTATTTTAAAATGTTGAATATAAGGTCTGTTGCTGGGAGATTTAGTCGATTATAAGTTCTAAAACTGGGAGTTTTCAGAGTAACAATAATAGTAATAATTAATACTGGCTGAGCTGTTATTTTGTGCCAGATATTTTGCATGTTCTCTGTGAGCATTATCTTACTGAAATCTTGCAAAACCCATACAATTGCACTGAATAGATTTATTGATGAAGAAACCAGGCGCACAGCTAGTAAGTGACTGACTCTGCCTGTGAACCCAGGTAGTTTGACTCCAAGTTGGAGCTCTTACAAAATCATGTTATTCTCCCTCCCAAAATTCTTTGAAGTTTAAACTGAATTAATGAGACTCTAGTGTATGGGGACATGGACCTAATGGATCCCCTTCTACACTCTGCTTGCCAGACTACTAGAGTCTAGGGCAAACAATGAAAATTACAGAAAAATATCGCTTTGATGTAGGAAAATCATGATGATGAGGGCACTTAAGTCCATACAAGAGCATTTGAAATAATATTATTCAGTCCGATTATACGTGTGAGTCATCTTCAAATATTTAAAGGACTGTCAGAAGAGAAATTGGTAATATATTCTGAAGTGATACTTTTAGGATTGTTGGTAGAACTTGCACTGAGATGATGTCAGCTCTGAATACATGCTGGACATTTCTTTAGAGCAAACCAAACAGATAATGGAACAGTCTGACTCCAGATGTCTCTACATCTAGTTTTGTGTTGCTGGTGGTGGTTAAGCCTCATTTCCTTAACTGATATTATGGCAGAGCACATTTAGATATACAATGGGGATCTGACTAGACAACTTTAAAGTCTCTTACAGGAACTTCCCTGGTGGTCCAGTGGTAAAGAATCCACCTTACAATGCAGGGGACGCAGGTTCTATCCCTGGTCAGGGAACTAAGATCCCACCTGCCACGGGGCAACTAAGTCTGCACACCACAACTACTGAGCCCACTCACCTCAACTAGAGAGCCTGCATGCCACAAACTACAGAGCCCTTGCACTCTGGAACCTGTGTGCCACAACTACAGAGCACATGCGCCCTGGAGCCCGTGACAACTAGAGAGAGAAAAACCTGCACACCACAACTAGAGAGGAGCCCATGTGCCACAACGAAAGATCCCAGGTGCCGCAACTAAGACCGGATGCAGCCAAAAAAATAAACTAAATAAATAAATAATAAATCTTAAAAAAAAAA
>NW_020172724.1:3664332-3688892 GCF_003031525.2 Neophocaena asiaeorientalis asiaeorientalis
CCGCACACCACAACTACTGAGCCCACTCGCCTCAACTAGAGAGCCTGCATGCCACAAACTACAGAGCCCTTGCACTCTGGAACCTGTGTGCCACAACTACAGAGCACATGCGCCCTGGAGCCCGTGACAACTAGAGAGAGAAAAACCTGCACACCACAACTAGAGAGGAGCCCATGTGCCACAACGAAAGATCCCAGGTGCCGCAACTAAGACCGGATGCAGCCAAAAAAATAAACTAAATAAATAAATAATAAATCTTAAAAAAAAAAAGGAAAGTAGAACATATTTAAAAATAAATAAAGTCTCTTCCAGAATTTGGTTTCTGAGATTATAAGAAATGGCCAATTAGGTCTTAAAACTCAGTGCTTAGGACTGTGAACATGAGTATGTTCACAGACACCCTGAGTCAACTAAAAGAATGATGTGCCTGTAGCCCTATTTGCTCCATATTTCTGCCCATCCTCAAGGGCAAGGATGCTACTTTCCTACAAGAGAGGACAGGTTAATCTGCATAAGGAAAAAGTAGGTGAGTCATGAGAGTGTAATAGGGACATAGATACTGAAGGTTGAAGAGAAGTGAACCAGACCATCTGAGAGTTATTCAGATGGTAGAGAGGAAAATAGTTTGGTATAAGCTTATGTGACTAAAGTTAATATAGGAAATCCCTCTGATGTCCTTTGAGAAGCAAAAGTAAAGAATTGTATGTTTCTTTAAATACTTTTGGGTGGTAAACTATGTTTCCTCAAAATAACATCATTCTGGGGCTGAGTCATCTTTTTGGTTTCCTAGGGTAACATGTTGTGGGACTAACATGCAGGATTTCAGCTCCAGTACCCAGCTATACTCAGTCAGGATGGAAGTCATCACTGTAAATGTGAGTCAAAGTGTATTTTCATCCTGAATGTTAAGCTGTTGGAACAATGAAACTGATGAGGATGAGTCCATCAAATCAGGAATTATGCAAAAATGTTGAAGAGTTCCTGAGAGGATGATAGCCTAGTAAGATTTTCATAGTTTGTAAAAAGGCCCTATTTATTTCTTAAAATTTTAACCAAATACACAAACTTGTGTATGTTCTCTATAACTTAGGCAAAACTCAGCAAAGTACCTTACACATCATGAACTGTAAAGCTGAAGTGTATGGTTTGTTTTGTTTTATTTTTCCAAACTTCAATTGATATCAAATGGATAACAAGAGAAGATCTTACCTGTTTATCTGTTTGAGACTTCTGCTTTGCTTCCATGATCAAGATCAGATAATTTATCAGTTAAACAGACTCTGGAATGATGATGATATGGGTTACTTGTAACTTTAAAGTTAAGACATTAGTGATAGGTAGCATGCCAAGGGCTGAACATGATCTCAACATCTGTAATACCATTCATTGTATTATTAACAAATATACTCCTCCTCTCTCCCATACCAGTGGGATGGAATATACTTCTCTGCTTGCTTTGGGTTTTGCCATGTAGCTTGCTCTGTGTCTTAGCTCTGGCTACCACAGCAAAGTACCTGAGGCTGGGTGGCTTAAACAGCAGGAATTTATTTCTCTTTCCCTTTCTTTCTTTCTTTCTTCCTTCCTTCCTTCCTTCCTTCCTTCCTTCCTTCCTTCCTTCCTTCCTTTCTTCCTTTCTTCCTTTCTTCCTTTCTTCCTTTCTTTCTTTCTTTCTTTCTTTCTTTTCTTTCTCTCTCTCTAGCTCTCCTCTCTCTCTGTCTCCCCCCTTCTCTCTCTCTAGCTCTCTCTCTCTCAAGCTCTCTCTCTCTCTCTAGCTCTCTCTGTCTCTCTGTCTCTCTCTCTAGCGCGCTCTCTCTCTCTCTCTTAACTCTCTCTCTCTCTCTCTCTCTAGCTCTCTCTCTCTCTCTCTCTAGCTCCGGAGGCAAGAAGTCTGAGAAGAGAGTGCCGGCATGGTTCAGTTCTGGTGAGAACTCTTCCTGGCTTGCATATGGCTGCCTTCTTACTGTGTCCTCACATGGCAGAGAGGGACAGAGAAAGAGGGAGAAAGGTATCTCATGTCTGGTGTCATAAGGGCATTAATCCCATCATGAAGCCTCCACCCTTATGACATAATCATATTCCAGAGTCCCCGTCTCCAAATATTGTCACATTGGGGGTTAGGGCTTCTACATGAGAATGGGTGGAGGCATAATTCAGTCCACAGCACTCTGAGAAATCGAGTGCCACCACTGAGTGAAGATGTTAAGTGACACTCATGTGTACTTTTTCTCTCCTCCACACGTGCTGTCAACTTTGAGAAGAACACAGCAAGACTGATGGTCCTAGAACCTGAGTCCCATTCACAACCTGTAGCACGATGAGGTAGCCAACCTGCAAAGCTACAGAGAAAACTTGCAGTTTATTGTTGGGATTAGGTGTTGCTGCCAAACAAACAAACAAAAACTGTCTAATCCAAAGAACAGTGGTAAAGAGGCTCAGGCCCAGAGAGGAAGAAATGTCATTGCTTATATGCAAAAATCTTTCAGGAGCCATAAGACTGAAATTTTTCTGAAGAATACTGAAATGAATTCATGATAGTAATGGAATTCTAATGCCAAAAAATAACTTTATGACAGCAACAGGAATAAGTGTTCTGTATTTCTGTACTTGGGCTAAAAAACAGGAAGAATGCCTAATATTTGGATGGGGTGCAGGATAAAACTTCTGGCTACTCACAAGCAGCTAGGTTGAATATGTTTGAGTGCATTTAATAGGAGTAGTTATGTTACTTTTGGCATAACAAATTACCACACATTTAGTAGCTTAAAACATTTGTCATTTCTTGTCTCACAGTTTCAGTGGGTCAGGAGTCTGGGCACAAGTGAGGTGGGTCCTGAGCTCAGACTCTTACAAGACTCACATCAAGGTGTTGGTTAGACTCTGTTCCCATCTGGAGGTTTGACTGGGGAAGGATCCACTTCTAAGCTCCTTCAGGTTGTTGGCAGAGCTCAGGGTCATACAACTTCAGATTTCATGGCAGCTTGATTCATCCAAGTGAATGAATGAGAGAGGGAGAGAGGGAGAGGGAGAGAGAGAGAAAAAGAGAGAGAGAGAGAGAATATGAATGAAGGTCTCTGCTACTTGGAGCCCCTAACTTCAGGGAAGGCCTGAATACTCTTAGTGATATTAACAAATGTGGTTTCTAGATATTACATAATGAAATTAGGCAACATTTGGAAGATCTGTATAGCTCAGTGAATCAATATTTTCCAAAGACTAATATCTTTTTGCTCTCACAAATTCATCAATGGATAAAAGATCATCCAAAGTAGATTATGAAAAGTTCATTGATAATGGTTCCAGATTCTACATTGCAACTAGTCTTTAAAAGACAACCGTTGGTTGAGTTTTGGAACAGTATCAAAGAATATCCACCATTACCAAAAAACTATGAAAAACACTTCTGCCTTGTCTTCTGCTTAGCGAGAGAGAAAAAAGAGCTGTAAAAAAAAATGCAACAATGCCAGTTGACTTATCTGTTCGTTTTGATTTTGGGAAAAAAATAATGTGTTAAATGTTACCACGTCATGAGTTTATTATTGTTATTTTAAAATAAAGCTATAAATACAAAAAAAGCCTACCTGACTAGGTCAGGCCCACCCAAGATAATCTCCCTTTTAATTAACTCAAAACCAACAGATTAGGAACCTTAATTATATCTGTAAAATCTTTTCATCTTTACCCTACCCTGAGAGTGACACCCCATCACCTTTGCCATATTGTATCGGTTAGAAGAAAGTCCCAGATTCCACAGCACAGAAGGGGAGAGGATGACACAGGGGTGTGACTCATCATGGGTCACCAGAGGGTGTATCTGCCATGTCATTCAATAAACTATATTGGACTACATTATTACTCCAGAGAACTTCAAAGTTTTCCCATTTATAAAATCAAGCCAGGCGTGGGACAAAGGTAGATGTAGTGACTGGGAAGCAAGGATGAGTAATAAAGCTCAGACCTGAGGCACTATGAGGACATGAGAGAACTGAAATAAATCAGATACGACTCTCTTAAAGAAACATCACCAAAAAGCCATGTCTGATTTAGTATGAATAAACAAGTTCCTCAATACCCATCAGAGCCGTACAAACATTCCCAGAGGCTGAATCAAGACCAGGTTGGAAATAGCCCCTTCTAATCTGCTATCACTGTGGTGGAGCTGGTCAGGTGCACCTACGCATCTAGCCACTTACACTTCAGAGACCCCAGGAAGGATGGAAAGTGTGATTGCATTTCAGCATTGGCTAGGAGGGACATCTAGTGGCAGCTGGAAACTGGGAGGGTTGTCAACTGGTAAGCACATAACCTTGAGCAGGTTAATGCATAGAGATTCTGAGTGGGAGGTGCTGATGGTGTTCTGTCTGTTCTCCAGGAAGCCAGTCAGCCACCGATTTCAAGTTTTTAAAAAAGATATAAAAGATTTTTATAAGATTATAAACAGACCATACCTGGTAGTATCTTCAAAGGCATCTAACATTATTTACATGCATTCTCATAAAGAAGTGTGCTCTCGTAGAAATAAGGGTAACTTCAATGAGCCACATTATATTTCTGTGTGTGTGTGTGTGTGTGTGTGTGTGTGTGAGAAAGAGATAGGAAGAGAGTCATCAAAGATTGATCGGGAGAACATTATGACATGGTAAAACATATATAGATGAAAGGAAGGAAGTAAAGGAGGAAGGGAGGGAGAAAGGAAAATGGGACTCGTGGTGCTGTAGCCATACCTCCTCCCTCCAATCCCTCAGGGCAATGTTATCTTTGCCTATTTTGACTCTTCATCTTCCCCACCCTCTAAGATGTGTGGCTTTCTACAAAAATGGATTTTAGAACTTTCAGATGTATCCAAAAAAATGAACAAAGGAGGGCTCAGCCTGAGAAATGGGAAAAGAGAAAAAGCTGAAAGACAATGAGGCTAAGTGAATCTTTATGGTACAGATCTGAGAGGGTTGGGGGAAAGAGGTGGGAATAAAGAGGCAGGGATGGAGTGGGTGCTTCAGGGATGAGGGAGAGCTTTAGAGTGGTGGTGAGTCATTAGCTCTTGAGCAGCCTTAAGTGAGAGGAAACTGTGAAGGAGAGAAAGAGATGAGTGTTTTCAAGTTTATTTTAATATTATGAAGATTTTTTGACAGATCCAAATTAAAGATTGGAATTATTTTAATTATTAATTTCACTGGTTTTTATCCCGGTACCTAGTTAAAGGCCCACTACATAGTAGATGTGAGTTACTACTTCTGAATGAATGAATGCATTCAATTGCCGTCCTAAAAGCTCAGGTTGGACCAGTTCAGCCAATATGAACAATAAGTAGAATGTGGTGGTAACTGACGGCACAATGGACTATGAAACCAGAATTCCACGGTGTGGCCTCAACATACCTTTTGAAAGCATTCCAGCTTGACATAAAATTAGTAGCAGCTTGTTTCATCCAGTTCACTGAAACTGTTCGTGTCGGGTTACAAAGATGAATCAGAAGACATAGGAAACCCGTAAAGTCGAGGTGTTTAAAATATGTCTGTTCTCATAAGACCTGTTTCCTCAAAACGCTAATAATTCTCATCTCTATTTTCCATATTTACTTCTGCTTGAGATCTTTTATTTACCTGGAATTCTTTCTTTTTTCTCTTCATCTCTCCATTTTCAGAGCTGATCTCAAAACTCTTCTTATCTGTAAAATGAGAATTTTTGAAACAGAAAATTCTGAGTCCCTTTCCAACTCTTTCCTAACACTTTGACACACAACACAAAGTTGTGACTGAAATCAAACATTTATTGTGCAAGGACTATGCATCCTACTGTAAGTTTGATGCTCCCATGCAAGTTAGGTCACTTTCCTCGGGCTTTCTATAGAATTCTGTGTGCTCCTCACTTGTGACAGTTGTCTCTCTCAAGCTTTTGTCCCTGCTGGTGTGCTTATGTAGAATTTTATCTCTCTGCTTTCTGGACTATGAATTGTTTGAGGAAAATATGCTGTTTTATTCATCTTCCTGGTTGTTTTAAAGACACATTTAAATATAAGGAATGTTTTAATTATTAAATCAAGTCTGGCAGGAAATCAATTTGGCAGCAATTTACCAGTAGTTTGTGTCAGTGAATATATTTATTATGATAAAAATTATATTTCTTTGAAATTCTTTCATTATCTGACAGTTTTGAAATTCAAGTGGAATGGAGTCCTCTCCAATCACTCCCAATTTGTACTGTGTACTTGCATGCGCACACTGTACACAAATGTATTACCATATGATAATAAATTCTGTGGGCTTTTCCTTATTTCCTTGTCACGAGATTTTGTTATACTAAACACTGCTTTTTTTCTTTCTGGCCTGAAAGGAAAAGGCCATCCTAAAAGAATAACAGGCCTTTGAACTCAGCAGGGAGGAGAGTGATTTCGTGAACATTCCATTCTCCAAACTTGTCATTCTCTAAGTTAGTGATCTTTCTTTATTTACATGTTGATTGGTAGAGTTTGACATAGTTGTACTAGAATTTAGATGGGTGATTTTTGGCTCAAGAATTTGATGTTCAAAGTAAATGTTTTATTACTTATTTGCTGCCTACCTCTAAAAAAGTTGGGCAGCATACAATTTTTAAAAATGTGAAATAAGACTATTAAAGTAACAGAGCAAGAGTTCAATAATGTCCAGCAAATCCAGCTGGAATGCTTCTCCAGATGGGAATTTAAATACCAGGGAACTGACACTCTGGCAGGTGATGCTGCTTAAAGAAGTCAGAAGTGGAAAGAAGCAATAGAAATAGTTAAAAAAAAAAAAATCCCAGGAGTGGGGCAAGATCAAGTCAGCCAAAAGAAGAGCAGGGAGGCTTCCCTGGTGGCGCAGTGATTGAGAGTCTGCCTGCTGATGCAGGAGACACGGGTTCGTGCCCCGGTACGGGAAGATCCCACGTGCCGCGGAGCGGCTGAGCCCGTGAGCCATGGCCGCTGCATCTGCGCGTCCGGAGCCTGTGCTCCGCAACGGGAGAGGCCACAACAGTGAGAGGCCCGCGTACCGCAAAAAAAAAGAAGAGCAGGGAACGATTACAAATTGCAAAATGGAATTAAGCATATATGAAAATCAAGAGGTCCAGGGATGAGTAGACTAGGATAGAAGTAGGAATAAAAGATGAGAGAAAGGGGTCCTTAGATCATTATCACCAATGAAAGTGCTTTCTTGTGCTAAACCCAGACCCGTCATGCACTGTTGGATCATTTGACTTAATGGCTTAAGTCAGCATGCACAATATTAAGGAGATTAAATGTATCAGATAATAAAGACTATGGGAAGCTTCTGCAATTGAAGACAAGATTTATCTATGAGTTGTTAGTTTTCAAGGAGAAAAAGGATATATGACAGATTCCAGAAAAGACCAAATTCTTAGAAAACAAAAAAATAGGATTAAATACTAGAGAAATTTGTTCTTTACATGTCTATCAAGAAGAGGAGAGAAAACTAAAAAATAACTATTTTTAGACTAAGACCCAACAGATAACAATTTAGCCTTTCTCTCCCATTCTATAAGGCAAAGTGAAGAAATATTGGCTATATCTCTTATAAAGAATGGCTGTTAATGGCTGAGGAGAGAAAATGTTCTTGTTGCAAGGGGGTTTCATAGGGAAGTCATAACTAAATCAATAAAGTGATGTCATAATCAGCCATTTTCGGCATGGATATGGATGCTTTATATATGTGCCAGAAGATACAGCTTGAAAACTAAGCACTGTTCACTCCAGGTCTCAGGTATTGAAGAAAAATAAAAAATCCACCTTCTGTTCATTTACAAAAGGGATCAAGTGTCCTACTGTGAGCAGGAGGGATGAGAGGGTCAAGATGCACAGATTTCATGCAAAGATAATGGGCCAATTTTGGAGGGAAGGGGCCAGACTGAGAATGTAATGGTATACAGTCTCTAGAGTATTTCCACACAAACTGTCTTTGGATGAAGGACAAGAATTCCTATAGAAATGTGTTTCCCTAAAGATTGATATTTTTTGCACCTTCATTCGTGAAAGGAGGCAGAAGAATTTCTGTGCCTGGATCTGAAAGGCATTTAATCTAACACGATACATGCCTGTATATGTGACACATCTTTTTGGAAGAATTTGAAAGGAACTGCAGTTCTAGAGGAGTGAGTGAGGGGTCACCTTTGTAATGGTTACTGTGACTCTATTTCTTTCCCCCTAATGACTTACCTAAAAGACATTTGTTATAAACATTGTCTTTCCTGGAACCATTATTTTCATGGTATTTTATCCTCACACAAACATGCCGAAGGGAACACAGGTCAGGCTTATGAAATTTGGTCTTCCCAGTGATCACCTGGGGAAAGCATGATTATCCCCTTTTACAGATGAGGATCTTAAATTCAAAGACATGCAATCTCTTTGCCCACAGCTTCACACTTCGTGTGAAACAGAGCTGGAATTCAAGCTCACTCCCTTGTTTGGAGTTATTTCTAACATACTTCTCTTACTCTCCCAGACATGTATTTACATTCAAGACAAACAAAAATGTAACATTTGGCTTACACCGAATCATTTATCTTCTTCTTTGGCACTGTGATTATACAGCATTTATAAAACTCCCTGTCCAGTCAGGCAAATACTTGCACTTCTGTGCTTTGATTTAGTGCACTAGGTCCCACTATCAAAGTTACTAGCCTTGCAAATGATCATAATCTGAGTCTAGATTTCTAGGCTTATGCTTATAAATCACTTGGCAGAGAACAGAGTTGATACTAGAAAGAGAATCACAGGTTGGAAGGGCTGAGTTAGCATCACACATCAACAGAAATGAAGTAGCTTTATTTTAACATGGGTTATGAAGAAAAGTCACTACAGAGAGAACAGGGTTAAGATGGGACTTAACTTATTTAAAAAAGTGTCACTTAGGAAAATACCAAATATCATAACGACTGTTGTATACAAGTTGAAAATTTTTGAGACGGTATAACTTTCTTTTTTGACAGAGCAATGCTTAGAAATAAAATACTTTAAACTATAATTTCAGTTCTTAAAAATATACGACTACAAAGTATAAGACAGTCTTTAAATCTCCCAAACTTTCTATAGACAGAGTCTAACTTAAACTATAAAAATAACATTTTAAACTATAAAAATAACATTTTTGGTTAGAGGAATAAACTTTGGTTTTATTTTTGTTTTCCGTATGGCTCAGGATATATTTGATAAGAAATTGTTTTGTACTTCAGATGTTTTGACATAACTCTGCGAGGATGCAATGCCTGTGGATGAATTGTACGTATTGTACATAATCTTCACTCAGGTGATAGTCTGTCTTCTGAGACCTCCGAGTCCCTGAGAGTTTGAAGGCGAATTTTGTCCCATTAAAGTCTATTTGTTTTTCAACAAAGTCATATTTGATTTATATTGAGAGGAATTTTCACGTGGATCTTGGCATGTTCAGAATTTTCATTCCTTTATTTTTCAAGAACACATTTTCGCGTATAAGAATAATGCCAAACACAATAAACGCAAATAAAACATTAAATTGGCACTCTTAGTTTATATACATGTTTACACTTTTTTGTGAGCCACAGACTTTTATATCCAACTTACTATACTGCTCCTACTTACTCTACTGCTCCATAGGCCTTTCCAACTCAATATTCCCTCAACCAAATTTATGAACTCCACAATGTAGTTTTCCTCCAATATCCCTATTCTCAAGGAAGGCACCATCATATAAACAGGTAGCCAAACCAGAAATCTAGTGGTCATCCTTGACACTTTCCTCTCCCTTCCCTTTGTATCTGATTTATTGTGCTTGAGACATAACTTATCCTTGAACTATAAAAATCTCCTTCTTTTAGGTGGTGAGAGAAGAGGGATCAAGATTTGGAGAGAAAGCCTTGAACGCATCCTAAAAATTGCCTCCTGTGGTTAATGCTTGCTACAGTTACCTAATAAAGGGTGAGTACATTTTTTGCACATTCAAAATAATACTATATAAAATAGTAATAAAGCCTTAATTTAGGCACAAAATGTGAAGTAATGTGAATTTATACAATTAAAATTTCATTGAGAATTACATAATTACAAAGCTGAGAAATTGAGTGAACTGTAAGTTGTATTCACCCTGTTGCAACATGGCTGTGCCATTTTAGCTGCTGAAAAGATCTACCCACCATCTTTGAAATATTTTTAAATTGCGTGGATTTTGACTAATAGGAAGTCAGGAAAGCATCTTTCCCCTAGAATATGGCAGCCCCGTCATCATATATTTGTGAGAAAGATGTCCTCCCCAGCTACCACGAAAGTCCTCAGTAGCATTTTATTATTGGATAGTGAAGCCTTCAGGTAAAATTTTGTTCCATCTTTACGTATTATTTATGAGCCAAATCGTTAACATGAAAGCAAAAATAAATAAAGTGAAAACGAAAGGAAAATTGTATAATGCAACACAGCTCATGATTCCATGAAAATTTGTCGTTTGAGAATTTACATGAACTAGGCTTTCCTGAGCATTAAAAATGGCAACTTGGTGTTGTTTCTGGCTGCAAGTTAACATTTATTCTAGCGTTCATTTGCTGCTATTTCACACAATGGGGATCTGGCAGTCAGGTAGTCTTAACAGGCATATTACTGGGCCTCAATCAGGTTTTGAATGTTAAAGCAATCTCAGTTTGGATTGACAGGGTATCTACGGAAAATGTACTTATTTCCACTCTCTAGTTCCTATGACAGTGCTTTTTTGTAATGGACATTGTATGGTCATATATTCAATTTTCATGTGAGATGCAGCCACTGAATCTCATTAAAAATTACCCAGGCTTGGCTTCACAGACATCTTCACAAACATAGGATTCCACATTGTGTCTCTTCTCCTTCATAGAATGAATTATCTGGTTGTCAGATTATTCCAGCTTTCCCTTCATTTTCTAAGAGGAATTCATGGACCTTGTAATACATTTTCTGAGCATAACCACCCAATTGTCCGTTGCTTGGGTTGCAGTGGCCTACCTGACCTGTACTTAGCATTACTGATGTCCCAGGTTGCGCCAATAAGTTTGTCTTAGGATCTGTCATAGAAGGCGTCACTTGCCTTCTGTATCTTGGTGTTTTATGTTCTTTGTGGCTTGTTGTCATTTGTAGCTGAGATACGGGGGAATGATAACTCTACCAGGTCGCAAGATATCCAGATGGTTCCATTTGAAGCCTCAACTTCCTCTTCTGAAATATAAACGTTTGTGTGAGAATAAAGGGAACTTACATTAAAGTACTCTGTGAAATGTTAACTTGCAATAACATTTTAAACTAATTAGCCCAAGTTTACATGATATAAAGAATATTGAATTAAGTAGCTTTTTTTCTCCAGTAATGATTAGTCAGTAACTGTTCTAATCCCTTAGTACGTATTATTTCATTTAATAATGACATTAACTATATAAAGTAGTTTTATAGTCAAGGTGGTTGAAGCAGAGAAGTTTAGGTAGATGACATAGGTCATGACATAGATCATAGTAATAGAACCATAGATCATGTCATAGATCATAGTAATAGAACCAGTCTTCATTCAAATCAGTATGTCTCCAGGATCATGTACTAAGCTGATCCCCTGTAAGTGGCCAAATAAAATATTAGTACTAGCCCAGCATGTGTGTCCTTAGGCAAAAACCACACGCTCTCTTTTAGTCCACATTAGCTTTCATATCTGAAAAATAAAGGATGAGTTTCACTTGATGTTCAAAGGTTAATGTGTAAAGGTTTTTTGTAGCTATAATTCTTTTGATTTCCCACAATTTACCTTTTTCCAAAGCATTCTTTCTCTTCGCTCTTTACAGTAAAACATTACTGTCATAAATCATACAGCCAGGAAGATTTGTGTGCAATCCTAGGGAGGATTAGTTAGGGAATGGAGGAAGCAGGAACAGAAAAGGGAAGAACCTAGCAAGTCTCACAGAAAAAAAGGTGTCAGCCAAATTCTGTAGGAGAAATGGGAATGTAAATTAGGTCCAGAGTTTGTCCCAACCAGAAACAAGTGGACTAACTCTGGTTTCAGGTTAACAGCACCCCTGATGGGAATGTAAATTCCCAGAGATTTCAGATTCCCTGTGTGTTCAGTCAAGGAGGTTCTGGTACCTTGAGGCTTGTCTCCCAAGGAAGAGTAACAGTATCTCCACCCAGAGCAAAAACACATGGCAACCAGAGGAGGGTCACACAAAAATGGTAAAAGGATTTAAAGGAATTTGGGCAGAGCACCAACAGTATCTGCTAAGATTACCTAATATGCATTCCAAGAAAGAAAAAATCTAAATGTTTACTTGATTGCTAAATATTTAATAAAATTGTAAATATTTATTAAAGAAAAAATTCTAAATATATACATTTGGAATTAGTATATAATTTATAATGCTTTGTCATCATTAATACAGAAAATGAAGAGAAATACAAATAAGGTAGGTACAATCAATTGACAAAAGAGGAAATAAAATTAGCAAATATATAAAGATATTAGGTTAAAATTATCAAAGAAATATAAATTTAAAGAGGTACCATTTTTCACATATTGCATTTGTAAAAAAGAAAAAGAAAAAAAAAGAAAGAGCGAGGACTTTGCTGGTGGTGCAGTGGTTAAGAATACACCTGCCAATGCAGGGGACATGGGTTCGAGCCCTGGCCCAGGAAGATCCCACATGCCGCGGAGCAGCTAAGCCCGTGCACCACAACTACTGAGCCTGCGCTCTAGAGCCTGCGTGCCACAACTACTGAAGCCCGTGTGCCTAGAGCCCGTGCTCCGCAACAAAAGAAGCCACCGCAATGTGAAGCCCGTGCAACACAACAAAGAGTAGCACCCGTTCACCACAACTAGAGAAAGCCTGAGCACAGCAAGGAAGACCCAACACAGCCAAAAATAAATTAATTAATTTAAAAAAAAAGAACGAGAAAGAGAAAGAAAGGAAGGAAGGAAGGAATGGAATGTAGTAGACTTGTGATTGGGTGGTTGTGTTTTTTTTACTTCTCAATAGTGGCACTTAAAGTTTTTAAAGTATGCAAAGTGCAGTTTATCTGCTTTTTTTGTTTTTTGGTTGCCTAATCCAAGGGAATAAAGATTTATACATACATTTTCTTAAAGAGCTTAATAGTTTAGCTCTTATATTTAGGGCCTTTATCCATTCTTAGTTACTTTTTGTGTATGATGAAATCAAGTGGTCCACTTCATTCTTTTGCATGTGGTTATCAAGTTTTCATAGCACCATTTGTTGAAAAGACTATTCTTGCCCCCATTGTGTTGTCTTGCACCCTTGTAGAAAATAATTTCCTATAAATATTGGGTACATTTCTGGATTCCCAATTGTATTCCATTGATCTATATGTCTATTCTTATGTCACTAACAGTCATGATTAATGTAGCTTTGTGGTAAGTTTTGAAGCCAGGAAGCATGAATACTCCAACTTAATTCTTCTTTCTCAAGATTGTTGTGGCTATTCCATATCCCTAGAATTTCCAAATTAGTGTTAGAATCAGCTTGTCACTTTCTGAAGAAAAGCCAGCTTCCTCCAAAGATGTGAGCTTAAAATTCCTGGCCCCTGAAGTACTGAGAGGAGTGAAAACGATTACACAAAAGATCCAAAAGAAAAGTGTTTGGAGCTAGATGAGGGCAACTCAGACAAAGGGAGGGAAAAAAACAAAAGAAAAAAATTAATTTTATATTGTTAAAAAAAAAAACACAAAAACATCCAAGTAAACAACTGGCAGAGGACTTTCTCCCGTAAGTGTGCATGCTGCACATGTTAATAAACTAGTTTTCACTTAAAAAAAAAAAAAAAGACAAAGGGAGGATCCAAATCAGTCTTCTTACTTACACCCCAAGTCCTCAGGGCAAAGAATAACACTGGACATAGTGTTTCTTCTTCTTGGTTATAAACTTGTCCAAGGCAGCAGTTTTCAAGGAATGACCTAGCCCCGGCTCCTCGGGTATGTATCTCCTGGAAAGCATTTATCTGCTGGTAGGAGAGAGGTACTTAGATAAAATGAAAGAAAGAAGCCTGACACATATTCTTAAAATTGGTAAAAAATTTTTTTACATTTTAGTTTGAGGTTTTTATTAAAATAGTGAGATTCATATATTCTCCATATAATCCAATATAAAGTTACAATTGGAAATAGTAACTTTTCATTAATCACATTAATTGATAGTACCAGAGTGCTTTTAAATATATGCACTTTTTTTTTAATTTGCAAAATATATTCACTTTTGTTTTCCATTTTTAACATCATAATAATCGTGGCGTGTTGCCCAATATGGGAGTGTTGCCCAAATTTTATGGACAATATAACTGGGACTCAAAGTCTCATAAGATTATTGGAGTAGTAGGGGTTCAAGCCAAGGTTTCCTAACTATTTGTTCAGTGCACCCTTCACTGCCCAAATCCTTAATTATGCCAAAGAATCAAGTATTTACTGGTCATAGTATCAGCTCTACCTATTGCTTTATGGACACATACTTTCTCAATCCATCAAGTATTTGATACCTGTATTTTCAGAAATGATATATGACCTTTGACTTCGCTTAACCAAAGTATGTGCAACTCAGTTTAAGTCTTCTTTGAAAGCACAGTGTGACAGACCAAATTTGATGTGCAGGATTCCCTTTCTCCATAATGACACTTCTGACACGCTGCCTGGAGACAAAAGAGGAAAAGACCCAGGATGTTCCATCTGCTCTCACACACACACATGCAAATTTTTTTAATTAAAAAGAAAGAAAGGGCTTCCCTGGTGGCGCAGTGGTTGAGAATCTGCCTGCTAATGCAGGGAACATGGGTTCGAGCCCTGATCTGGGAAGATCCCACATGCCGCGGAGCAACTAGGCCCGTGAGCCACAACTACTGAGCCTGCGTGTCTGGAGCCTGTGCTCCACAACAAGAGAGGCCGCGATAGTGAGAGGCCCGTGCACCACGATGAAGAGTGGCCCCCGCTTGCCACAACTAGAGAAACTTCGTTTCTGGTACAGAAATGAAGACCCAACACAGCCAAAAATAAATAAATTAATTAATTAATTTAAAAAAGAAAGAAGAAATGGCCATTTTTTCCAAAGGGAGAGGGAACTGCTTGGGGAATTTGAATGATGTAAAGTTTGTCTGAAAGCTTTAAAGATGAAAGGTGTCACTTTTTACCCATTAGCCTTATAGAATGATGAGATCCTGAGTGTGCCTTGCTACTTCAAAGGGTCGTTGGAATTCATCTTCCAGGAAAGACTGCTTGAAAGATTTTTGTGAAGGGGGTGTGGTTCCTTCCAGGGCCTTCCTTCAGCACACTTGTAGATTGCTACAACCTTTAGTGTTCACCAAACTTTTTAATGTAACTTCTAAATCTTTTTGGGTCCCTCATGTAAATTCTCATAGAGGACATGAGGTATCTTCTGTCATTGTTCAAGCCCAGATGGAAGTTCCAGAGGTTAGACTAGGGTTCTCTCCTCTTGCTTAAAGATATATAACATTTGGAGTTCAAATTCTGGAAACAAATCGTACTTTGCCTAAGAGCTCTCTTGCTGCTCTGCCAGTTGCCCAGTGTGCCCCAGAGTACCACTAAGAATGCTAATTATGGGTTTAGGATTTCCAGAGAGAAAAAGGACAATGGGCAGATCTGTGTGTGGGGTGGCAAATAGTGTATAATTATTTGCAAATCTGCCTTAAGGCAAGAGAGAACCAACATCTCCTACTAGGTCTGCTTGCCAGGGGAATACTTCCTAGCTAATTGAATATTTCCCAAGGAGATTATTTTTCTCATTACATCATTCCCAAAGTGATGATTCTGAGATTTTTGCCTAATGTTTTCTTTAATACTTAAACCAGTAACCATAAATAGTATCATTTTTGTTTGTAGTCTTATCCAATATAGGAGGGACTATAAATTGTTTCCATTTACAGTGATTCAGGAGAGGCCAGAGTTTGGTGGATCTTCTTATTCCAGTCCCTGGTGGAGAGTTTTTCATAAAAGCAACCATCAGTATTGCAGTTGGCTGCCATCTAAACTCCTCTTGTTTATTTCCAAAGCAAAGCTGGCTTTCCTCCCAAAGTGCAATGGGAGCCAGTTGGCCTAGTTAGTCTCTGAGAGGCTCAACTTTGCATTTCCCCAACCCCGAGAACTTCCTTTGGGTAAACAAGCCCAAAGACTTATCTGTTTTTACTTTCTGTAACTTACTTGTGTTTGGAATCTAATCATCACTGTTTCATAGATAGCTTTCTCTAATTCATACATATAATCCCATTCCTATTCTAGTTTATTCCCTAAATACTTAATACAAAATCTGCTTCCACACCCTCCCTTACTTCTTTACATATATCATTACACACACACACACACACACACACACACACACACACGTACACCCAAGCATGCGCAAACACAATTATTGGTCAAATATGTCAATCAAATGTCTCGAGAAGTCTATATTCAAAAGGGAAGACATTTTAATATTCTTACATTCCAACATTAATTTAAAAAATGATTTTTGAGACCTTGAATTGAAAAAAAAAATGTATGTTGGCCATACTCCCAAGAAAGACAACTAATACATTAATATAGTTTGTGTGTTTTATAAATTTTATAGGATATATCCATGGCTTAAAGGATTTACTGTGATACAGCTTTATGGTTTCTAAATTCTAAAATACCCTCTGTTAAGCTAACTAGAATATGAAGAATATTTTGTCAAATTCTGATCCCCTTTTTTTCTCCTCCTGGTGGAATTCCTATGTTTTTTTCACTGTTTTTCACAGATACTAAAGATTGGCAGATAATTTTACTTCATATTTCCCGTGTAAAAATAAGCATAAATCTATAAAACATGTTATTACTCTTATTTTAACTAATAATTATTAGCACATATACATTCTTAAAATGCTAAAAAGAGAGCTATAAATATATGTCAATACCAGTGTTGAATTTTACCAGGACCCTGTGCTCCTGGAAAATGGCAGTGGTTAAGGAAACCATCTCCACAATTTTGTTTTTCAGAAATCTTTCTACCCTTTTATGTTCCAGTTAATGGCTTACCACCAAGAAGTGTGCTTCCCCATATGATTTAGATGAGACTCCTTGTAAACTCTTTCTCATGACCCCCATAAGATTCCTCCCCCACAGATGACCCTCCTTATTTACCTGTGATGAGACCAAACACAGACCTTTCTCCTTTTTCCTGAACCTGCTGTAAAGGGCAGACACAGACCCTCTAATGTCTTGTTCTTAATCTCATGAATGATTAGCTAAGATTAAATCTGTCCCCCTGAAACTAGATAGACACAGAGATAAACATTTCCTGCTCAGCTGACTGACTGAGACTCATCTAACAGCAAAATAACAACTCCAGCTATAAATCACTCTTGTTTCCTCCCTGTGAGAGTCAAGGTCACAGCACCATGCTGAGACCTTCTGATCTTTGGATCCGGGCTGCTCTCCTTATTACAACCAGTGATGCTAGACAAAGCTACAACTCCATTCAGATAGCATCAAACAAAACTCTGGAACCAGTGGATAAGTTCGTCACCAAGCACTCCTTGAATAATCTTTCTTTCCTGCACTGTCTGCATTTGGCTTCAGCACCGCACACAGGCGTGGTCACGTACAGATATAAACATACATTTGGACCTTTCTTGAGCTCTTTGCTTAAAACAGGCAACTGTCCTTCATCAAATGTAAAAGTCTCAAAGGCAGGATAAAGAACAGCTTTTCTAAGTCTTCAAAACCCCTTGGAGTATCTATTTCACAAGGGGTAAACACTGTTAGCCTTTTGGGTTTAGTTGATACTTTTTCCTAAAAAAATTAGGTGGCGTTTTCCTTCCTTCTTTCTTAATTCATAAGCACCAAGGAAGTTTTGTCCTCCTGAGATATCCTCTTTTTTTTTTTTTTTTTTGAGACAAAACAGATGGGCCAAATCTGCTATGAGCTGTTACAACTTATTCCTTGGTAATTCTGTGGGTCACCTTTGAGCAGGTCATGTGGTGTGTGTGCTGGGGGCGCACAGAAATGAATGAATGAGTGTACATTCATCACCTGGGGCTGTGAGGCCAGTGCTTCTCTGCAGTGCCTCCTCGCTGCTCCTTGTTAGTGTCAACAACGCAGTGCCAAACTCCTGTAAAAATCTTCTGCAAAACTTGGTGGAAAAGGTGGGCTCCTGAGGTAATGCACCATAGAGGCAACTGGATTTTCATTAAATAAGAATACTCACCGAGTATTTCTGAGCTGCCTACTGCTAACCTCAGCACCAGGTACGTCACACGCGGTATGTTTTCAACTGTGCAACAACCTCCTGAAGGTCAGATTGAAATCAGACTCCAGGATTTCTGCTCTCTCCTTTACTGAATCTGCTACAGAAAATCAGAGATTGCAGAGCACTTGAAAACCTTCCTAGACTACCAATAATCCCCAGGAGAGGTTCTGGGGGGGCCTAACTCCAAATTCACACTCTTACCTTATATTCCGTTAAATGAAGCAAGAAGGTAGGCCCATGATGGGCACGTAAACTACTGTGACTAAAGGTCTCGAGGGCTGATGCCAAGGCTGTCTGTTCTCAGGCTTCTCTGAACAGCTCGGTGGTGGTGGTGGGGCGGGAGGTGATGGTAGAGACATAAAGAAAACCAGTGAAGAGTTGTAGGAAATTATCTGATTGTTTTCTCCCTAGAGGGTGTTATGAAAGTCTCATCCCCAAATCTGAGGAAGCAGAATGTAGATTTCCAGAAACAAGGTGAGATGAAGGCAAAATGTTATTTATACCAGTATGAACTCACATCAGCTCTTTCTGGATGTGCAGCTGTATAAAACTGCCTTTCTTAGGAATAATGAACTTTGAGACAGAGGTGTTTCTTCCTCAGTTATAAAAAACCATTTCAGGGAGCTGGCTTTCTGCATTGTGTCCCTTCTATACCTGGGTTTGCAGATACTCAAGCCAGTCTGGGAGTGGTGAGAAGCTTGTGAATTGCCAAATGGAATTCTGTTTGCAGTTTGGAGAGAGGGAAAGAGAAAGTGAACTCATGACTTTTGTTTCTGACCACACTGAGAAGACATGTCCTTGAATCTTTCCAAAGCACCACGTCCTCTGCTTGATCAGTGAATTGTCAAGGTGAACTTTCATCTACCAGTCCTCCAATTTCAGATCTGAAGATGATTTCAAAAGAATAGAGTTATACAGTGAAGTGATCTAAGAAAAATGTATCTACCAATGTTTGGGAAAGATAGCAGGGAGAAAAGGCGAAATTATTGACAAAGAAACCCAAAACTAGATAAGACAAATGCTGATGGCAACTCTAGTGCCAAGATAAAGTACCCATGTTGGTACCCTTAAGCAGCGGTCCCCAACCTTTTTGGCACCAGGGACCGGTTTCCTGGAAGACAATTTTTCCATGGCTGGGTGCAGGGGGATAGTTCAGGCGGTGATGCGAGCGATGGGGAGTTAAGAGGAGCGCAGATGAAGCTTCACTCGCTCACCCACCGCTCACCTCCTGCTGTGCGGCCCTGTGTGGGCAGTGGGGACCCCTGCCCTAAAGGACAGGCAATTTGAATTCAATGCAAAACAAAAATTACATAGATATCTCACTGTGACACTCAGATCCTTCAACACTGAGTTTCCAGCTCATTGTCTACCTCTGCTTCTCCGCTACACTCACTGTACATTCCAACTGGACTCCTGCTGGAGGATGGCTTCATGCCTTCCTGGTATGGCAGAGGCATAAAGTGCCCTCTGCTGCCACCGTCCACTTGAGTCATCTCCTGACTTGAGATTCCTGAGGCTTGTGTGTCTATCACAATCCAGTGAGACCTGCCCAAAGAGTAGGGGTCTTCTACTAAGCTCTCCAGGACTCCTCTGAGACCCCTCTCACTATACTTGGTGTAATGAGGTTCTGTACTTGTGCTCCTCCGCCTGTGAACTCAGAACACAGCTTCTGCCAAAGAAGTCCTCTTCACAAAAAATCCGCCCTCAACCTCCAATATGTTGTACCATCTACCCAATTCTTTTTTTTTAAAATCTATTTATTTATTTATTTATTTATTTATGGCTGTGTTGGGTCTTCGTTGCTGTGCGCAGGCTTTCTCTAGTCGCGGTAAGCAGGGGCTACTCTTCGTTGCGGTGCGTGGGCTTCTCATTGTCGTGGCTTCTGTTGTTGCGGAGCAAGGGCTCTAAGCATGCAGGCTTCAGTAGTCGTGGCACGTGGGCTTAGTAGTTATGGCTTGCAGGCTTTAGAGCTCAGGCTCAGTAGCTGTGGGGCATGGGCTTAGTTGCTCTGTGGCACGTGGGATCTTCCCGAGCCAGGGCTCGGACCTAGGTATACCTGCGTTGGCAGGCAGATTCTTAACCACTGCGCCACCAGGGAAACCTCCCATCTACCCAATTCTTAGTTAACCTATCTTGAAATTTTGGCATTGTCTTTTGGCAACTCCCACTGAAATTTCACATTTATTTTATCTTAGTGCCTCATTCAAAACTTCTAATTTCTCCTCCTATTATACAGCATTCAGCATTTCCTAATTCATGAGAGTGCCATTAGGTGACAGTCTACATACCTTAAATCTGAACATTGTTACAATCATTTTTTGTGACTAGGATATAGTTGTGGCTGGAAGTTTTTCACCTTTCCGATTTTTGCTTTTTGCTCTGTAGAATTTATATATTATTGTTTTTGTTTATTTATGATATTAGAATATAATGCACAAATCCTTGGAGTCAAGGTATTGTGGACAGATCCACCAGGGGATTTTTCCAGTACATTGTGAATGAATCCTATGTATAATACATAAAGCTCCCACAAGAAATAAATAAGGTTATTTGTTGAGAACTATGAAGAAAACAATCTGCTTCTCTTTTTAAAAAAAGGCCACAATGATATACTATGGAATGTGTATCATTATAATAACAGGAGTGGACTAAAGCAAGAGAGAAAAAGGAACATGCAACCACGGGAAGAAGGCTAGCCACATTAACCCTTCGTAAAGTGTTTACTTCATGAAATGTTTTGAGATATCACATTGCCTACACACGTGATTCCAGTGGATATTATGAAGGATATTATGATTCTACAAGCTAGACTGATTTCTGTAGTAACTACATTTATCCAGAGAACCCACAGCTAATAAAAGAGCACCCTATTACTCCTAGGGGTGTAAACTCCTCTTGGCCTGAGAGGATGGTAAATAAATCGAGGATGCTGGGATTGAAGAAGAGATGTTCTGTGTACTCACACCAACAAGATATATTCTTTGTGGTCCAAAATGGCATTTCCCATTTCTTGATAGTCTGTATAATTTATCTATTTTGTTTGTTTATTGTCAGTCTCTTCCACTAAAATATAAGTTCCATGAAGGTAGGGAGCTTTGTTTTGTTTTCTGTTGCATCTTCCATGCCTGGCACCTAGTTCCTGGAAGGTTTATATAATGAATAAGCTAAGAAGAAAGGGTGAAAATATAGGAAGGCAGGTTTTTGACTCAACACAAAGACTTTTTAAATTACCTCTGTACTTGTATACTGTCTGCAGGCTGTGTGGTCTTCAGCAGGAAGTGGTTTCTTCTCTAGAGCTCCAGCTAAATCCAGATGACTGTTGGCCTGGGATATTTTGGGGGACGACACATTGGAGGTGTTTGACCACCAGGTTCACTTCCAGCCTTGTGGTTCTAAGGATGGGCCTTTGCCAAAGAATTTACAGTGGAGGGAACCCAGGGCAATCATACTGTGTTAATGATGGCAACTTATTGAACTTGGGATACAAGAGGTAAGGAGTCAAAGATGGCACTGAGACTCCCAGTCTGGAGATACTGGTGCCACTGAAGGGAAAAACTGTAATTCAACAGAAATGCTGGTTTGTAGGTAAACTTTAAATCATGGTTAGAAATTCTGAGCTTAATGTGTTAGTGGATTACACAGGAGACATCCAGAAGGTGATTATATTCCGGCAGATATGGAGCTCAGGAGAGGCTGAGTTATGTCATTCCCATTTGTTAGAAAAATCCACACCCCTCTCTATAGTAGGTAGAGATATCCAAGAAAAGTATGAGTAACTCTTCCTTAATAGGTCATGCACATCCATCTTTATGAAATAATTAGCCTCAGTATTAAAAAACAGAACAATTTTCAGATTATTATATCAGAAGAACAAGAATGTTCCTTGAAAGTTGTAATCTGTATTTTGATTGAGGACCATATAGTGTATTTTGAAAAGCTTTATTTAGACTATGTGATAACTTAATACATATTGATAAAAGTGGTTTCTGATGTGTTTTAAAAATCATGCTTAAAAGATGCCATCAGTGAATAGTATATTTAGCTATACAATTTTATATTATATAGAATGTAGGTATTATAGTTTCATTTCCTAGATGAGAAAAACAGAGGCCCAGAGTGACTTTATTGCTTATAGAGCTCAAACTTGAATCCCTGTCTTCAGAGCCTGAGTGTGAAGCTCTTTCTCCAGCATTCTGCTTCAGCGAGCTGTGAGTCACCAGACTGAGACTCCGCCCTACCATGGGACTGATCAGGGGGCTGCTTATTGGCAGTGAGAATGTCTACCACTTGTCCTTGCTTCAGTTGTGGATCCCCCCCCGCCCCCAATTCTAGTTGCAGTGCTTACCGCCTGCTACCAGGGAGCCTCATGGTAAAACTGCAAGTTAATGATGATTGTACCAGCCAGAGTTTCTTGGATGGGCTGATAAAACCCACTCCCCAATACAAGGCTATCGCAGCCATAGGTCCTTTTTTTTTTTTTTTTTTCCCTTCTACTAGTGATAATGTTCACTGCGAGAGCAGCTAATGGGTAGTCAAGTGCAGAGGCTTGGGATCTGGGAGAAAATGAGCTGAACAGGGAACCATGAATAAGCTGTTAAAGCCAAGTGGAAATGAGAAGTGGGGGTAATTTGGAGAGGTAGATGAAGAAGGCATTGGGGAGCACTGTGACAACATGGGGTTAGTTTTGTGTGAATGCAGTTTCAGGGGAGCATTTGCCCAGCTGCAGCATTACAGCATCCCTTTTTGTACACTGGATTTATTTCAGTGGGGAAGGAAGCAGGGAGGGGCCACAGGAATAATGGGGGGCGGCAATGAATTAGGCATGTTTTGGAAAAGTAATTTTCTGTCTTATATACTCGACAAAAGCACCTGCTATAATTTCACAATATTTTCTGTGAAAGCTAACCTTTATTTGCTATACAGGAAAGGTTGGCCAGTTACTGCCCAGCACTCACAGAAGGTAGAGATTGGGTCACTTTTTACTTAAGAGGACTGTGCCTTGCCCTGGAAAGGTGAAGGAATATAGATTCAAGGGCTTGTGGTATTCTTTTCACTCGCAATTTTTGGAACCATAATTCAGTACTACTGGATTAGGGCATGTTCTATCAAACTAAGAATCAAAAGCTTTCCTATGGGGAAAGTATTAATGTTATAGCTGAAAGAGGTGACAGCCGAATTACTGCCATCAAAAATAATTTATTAACCGTGTCTGTGCAAAATACTCTGGTAGGCACCAAATCTCAGGGGCTTCCTGTTTCAATACATCCTTCTCTCTTTGCAGTCTTTTCAGTGTACCATTCGGCTCTTCACCTGTGAATAAAATGGATACCTTGAAAACTTCATCTTTGGGGACATGATTACAGGCCGAGGGAACGCTGTTTTCATCATCAGCGCCAATCAAACAGTGTAGGGAAGGTGTTTTAGGAGGCTGCCATCCTCAAACTCTCTTTCTTGGAGCTTGTAAAACATCTTTCCGGTTTCCACTTTAGATCAGGAAATCCGGGAAGAGTCGACTAGAGAGGTTTTGCACCATCAGCATAAACCACGCTGATGCTGGCTCTGTACCCCTTCATCCTTCCTTCTTAGGCCGGTCCCCTAGTCCCTCAGGCGGGTCCCACACTGCACCTGAGATATAGGTACACAGGTGCCTCTCTACCCAAAGGAAGAGAAAGGAAAGAATTTTGGATACCAACCCAAATCGTTTTAAATGTTACCTCACAATCAGTTACCTTGTGATGTGTGCACCTGTGTGTACATCTACATTTAAAGACAATACTTTTTAAAAAGGTAAGTTAGCACACGTCGGTTAAGAGGTATCTGCCGGCTGTAATTGCACAAAGGTCTGTTTCACCAGCATCTCTCTTAGCAAGTCGGAGGGAACGGGCTCTTGATCCAGCAGCGCCCGCTGCCAGGCGGGGAAGCGCACTGACACCCCCCGCACGCGCACACGCCCCTGCTCTCTCGCCCCGCAGCTTCAGCCTCTGACCCCACTGCATCCACACAGGAAAGGGGCTCACAATCGGTGGGTCGGGAGCTGCTTTTGCCACACACTTCCAAGCGAGCGTTTGCTTGGATCATTTATCTTGTACGCGTTAAGAAACCACCATTAGGTGTTGGGGGGAGGCGCTACTTTGCCTGAAGCCCAGCCAGTCCGTGGCGGCTCCGCGCACACCGCACCCGCCTGGCTGCCAGCGCCCGCCTGGAGCCGCCTCCCGCCCGGGGTCCCTGTTCCCCCGGATCCCGGACGCGGTCTCTCGTTTCACGTCTCCCCCTTCAAGTGCGACCGGACAGGGGAGCCGGGCAGTGCTTTCGAATCTTCTGCGGCTTGCGGGGTT
>NW_020172724.1:3688968-3689267 GCF_003031525.2 Neophocaena asiaeorientalis asiaeorientalis
GCCAGCGCGGAGTCTCAGGCGGCGGGAGCTAGGCGAGCCCGGCCGCTTGCCCTCCGCACTGCGCTCGGATTGGTCTCTCCCAGACAGTGCTAGCCGAGGGTTGGCTGCGGGCCGGCTAAAGAACAGGTGCATCTTACCGCCCGGACTCGCGGAGCAGCCGCCGAGGAAAGCGGCGCGGCGGGCCCGGCGACCGGCGGCGGCCAGGCCGGCCCCCCTGTGTCGGAATGCGGATCTCTGGCACCTGGCGTTCCGCGGCCGGCCCGCTCAGCCCCTGAAGGCGGCGCGAGGCCCAGGGGCGG
>NW_020172724.1:3689343-3692069 GCF_003031525.2 Neophocaena asiaeorientalis asiaeorientalis
TGGAACCGGCAGCAGACGTGGCTGTGCGTGGTGCCTCTGTTCATCGGCTTCATCGGCCTGGGGCTCAGCCTCATGCTGCTCAAATGGATCGTGGTGGGCTCCGTCAAGGAATACGTGCCCACCGACCTGGTGGACTCCAAGGGGATGGGCCAGGACCCCTTCTTCCTCTCCAAGCCCAGCTCCTTCCCCAAGGCCATGGAGACCACCACCACGACCACTTCCACCACGTCTCCAGCCACCTCCGCCGGCAGCGCCGCCTCTTCCAGGACGCCCAACCGGATTAGCACCCGGCTGACCACCATCACGCGGGCGCCCACTCGCTTCCCCGGGCAGCGGGTGCCCATCCGGGCCAGCCCGCGCTCCACCACGGCACGGAACACTGCGGCCCCCTCGACGGTCTTGTCCACGACAGCCCCTTTCTTCGGTAGCAGCACTCCGGGCTCCCGACCCCCGGTGCCAGGAACCCCCAGTACCCCGGCCATGCCCTCCTGGCCCACTGCGGCATACGCTACCTCCTCCTACCTTCATGATTCGACTCCCTCCTGGACCCTGTCTCCCTTTCAGGATGCTGCCTCCTCCTCTTCCTCCTCCTCGTCTTCCTCCTCTACCACCACCACGCCAGAAACTAGCACCAGCCCCAAATTTCGTAAGTAAACACTGTGTCTGAACTCTGATTTACTGCTGAGTTTCCATTCTGCCCTCCTGTTGTCCTTTCCCGTCGCCAACGCCTGTCTTCTAGCATCCTTCACCCCCACCCCCACCCCCCACTCCATTCCAGGTTTGGAACACGGAGTGAGAGAATTAAACCTGGCCACAGGAGAGGGAAAAGGTGCCGGTCTTTTCCTGTGTGTGTGTGCGTGGGGGTAGGGGTGGTGTGAAGCAGAGGGAGATTGTCAGCCAAGCTCCACGGGCCCTACTTAAGTGGGTCCCAAATGAGAACTAACTCCCTTCAAGGGGTTAAAGCGAGTGCAGACCTGCTGGGGAGCTCTGCGATCCGGCTCCTGGTGAGAGCTGGGGAAGGGAGGAAGGTGGGAGGGAGGGAGGGAGGACCCGTGGGAAGGAGAGAAAGAAAAGCACATGTAAATCGACCGACGTTAAACCGCGGAGGGAAGTTGTATCCATGTGGGGGTGGGCTGGGGTGTGTGTGTGTGATGATTTGATGGAGATGTTGGTACGGTGAAGCTGTAGACACTTCCAGCAGCCCTGACCCGGGCAGGGACCAGGAAGGGTTAATTAGAAGCCATTGTGGGAGGTAGGGAAAGGAGGCGATCCATGGCGAAGGGCTAAAGTGATCACCTCCTACCCTGCCTATGGCCATTCCAAGGTGTAGAAACGGATTCTGTGGCCGCCGAGAGTGAGTTAACTAGGGGGAATTATGAAGGGATCCCTGCAGAGCTGCCGCCTCTAGGGTCCTGACGGAGGAGGAGTTTTTTCAGCTCTGCCAAGCGATTGCTTTGTTCGATTCCCAAAGGTGGAGAGTGAACCTCCTCTCCCCTCCCTACATGCCTGAAAAATTTAGGCAAAATGGGACAGAGTTCTGTGCACTCAAGGGTGAGAAAATCAACTCATTTGAAACAGGTCACTCTTTGAATGTAGCTTCTTCACCCTTGGCTCAGTTGCTGCCACTACTGGCCAGTTTCCCCAAGCATGATAGCTTTCTATCTGTCTAGGAGGTGTATATTTTCCCTATACCTTTATACATGTTTTAGATAACTAATTGACCTCCCAGCACCCTCCCACCACCTCACCTTGTCCTTATTATAAGGGAATTTTAGGAAGGTTCTTAATCTGACTATCAATCAGGATCTGAGAACAGTGTGTGCAACCTGTGAAGGTTATTTAGGACAAAACCCCAGCCTGCCAGTTCAAGTTCTGTGCAAGGCTTTTCTCCAAAAACTGCCTGGCTATGCCTTCTTTATACTGTATTTCTGTTTTGAGCCATAACATCTGGAGGGGAAGCAGGACTGCTCATCGTTAACTCTTGAGTAGGAGTACCAAGCTTTCAGTCATCTGGCAGTTTTTCATTTCTCTGACCTGTGGTCTTAGCTGGGGTGTTATCTAATCCTTGAAACTTTTTGTTTTTGGATTTGTTGTATTTGTGGCTAAAGTCCAAGGAGAGATATTCCTTATGCTTTTACTCTGCTTTGGAAAAAAAATAGGCCAAAAGATAAACTGAGAGACAGAGAGGAGAGGGGAAGGGAGGGAATCTGCCACAAACCAGAATGGCAGTCAAACTGGTAACTTGCTGCTTCTCTCTCCTTTGGCTGAAGCAGTCATTTTTGAGAGCACATTTTCTCAGGAGGTGTGTAGAGGTTTCTCTCAACAAATCTAGCTGCTTGAGTTTTGTGGATGAGTAAAGGATGTGCAAGTGTATGTGCAAACATATTCAATGGATTGAAAATAGATGCGTTTATCTTGAAGACCCCAGGTTTTTTATCTTTTCTTTTGTTACAGTTGATATGAATAATGGAGTGTGGATGTACTTCTCAGCCTTGTGTGTGTGTTGGGGGGCTTGCATATGGGGGGATATTTCATATTCTTTCTGAATTGATTTCCTTGCTTTCCATTCCAGAGGTCTTTAAAGAAAAATCCAAGGTAATTATTTTCTACCCCTCCATGCTCCCTTCCTACATTCTGTAGAAGGGAATGGCAGCCTGTTTAATAAATAATGATTATTGACACGGCTCTCAGCCCCAAGGAGTGGGAGGGGGGGGGATTCAGAAAAG